>NW_028280900.1:2245000-2246694 GCF_059751285.1 Brachycentrus maculatus | reverse complement strand
ATGACCAATTCAGCCGCAGGCAGAAGGAACGAAGTGACTTTACCTGCTTACCTACAGATCAAACAGCAATATAAAGAAGCCATCTCCACGGCAAAAACTAAAAGCTGGAAGGATTTTTGCACCGGACAAAACAAAGACACTGTCTGGTCCACGGTGCAAAGAATACTGAGAAACGACCAATCTCGACCTCCAGAAACGCTCAAATTCAACAATAGACAAACAATTTCAGCGCAGGAGTCGGCAACCGAACTCCTAAAGCACTTCTTCCCGGATGACGACGAGAGCGGAGAAACTACAGAGCAACTGAAGATAAGGAATCGCCGGCTTGAAAACCTGTCTACCGGAGACGACAGACCCTTTACTCTGCAGGAAATCAAAAACATACTCGACAACATAGATTCGGGCAAGGCGCCGGGCCGCGATCACTTCACGGCCGACATATGCCAAAAATCCCTTGAGTTCATTCCCGATATCTTCCATAGCATCTTCAATGCGAGTCTCAGACTCGGCTGCTTCCCGGCCCTATGGAAGATAGCCAGAATCAAAATTATACCCAAACCCGGAAAGGAAGATTACGGAAACGTGACTTCCTACCGGCCCATAGGTTTGCTACCCGTACTTGGAAAAGTCTTAGAAAAACTCTTAATCAAAAGAATCTCTTGGAGATTCAACAAACTTGAAAAACTAAGTCCTAACCAATACGGATTCACCCAACAGAAGAGTGCCGAAGACGCCATGGTGAACGCGGTCACTCTCATCAAACAGTATACAAAAAAGGGAGCACACGTCTGTGTGATATCCCTCGATATCAAAGGAGCCTTTGATAACGCGTGGTGGCCCCACATATTGAATCAACTAGCCAAACTTGAATGTCCGAAAAACATATACGATGTCTTTCGAGACTACCACTCGGACAGGATGGTAGAAATCAGATACGCCGGGGCGTATTCGAACAAGAGCTCGAATAAGGGTTGCATACAGGGCTCTGCTTGCGGTCCGGTGCTGTGGAACATCGTCCTGGATGAATTACTGCAGAAAGAGTACAACGACAACGTACATATTCAAGCATTCGCGGACGATGTCCTGCTAATTGTCACCCACAAAGATGTGAACCGTCTGGAACAGATAACGAATGAAACGCTCTCCACCGTCACCTCGTGGGGAGACAAAGTCAAATTAAAGTTTTCCGAAGAAAAAACCAACGCCCTCTTCATCACGAAGCGAAAGGCGCAACCGCCCAATCTTTTCATGAGAGGTAAGAGACTGGATCTCGTGAAAGATTGCAAGATTCTCGGAGTGGTGCTCGACGAAAATCTAAATTGGAATAAACACGTCGATACGGTCACCAAAAAGGCAGCCAAGATAGCGAACCGACTGACATTCCTGGCCAAACCCACTTGGGGTCTGAGCCCAGATATCGTCAAAACCATCTACACTGGGGTGGTGGAACCGACCATGACGTACGCTGCAGCGGTATGGGCGGATGCCACAAAAAGGAAAAATGTCCAAGATAAACTCAACAGGATACAACGGTCGATGGGCATAAGGATATGCAAAGCTTACAGAACCACGTCGCTTACCTCTGTTCAAGCGATAGCCGGCCTGACACCGTTGGACATCAAAATAAGAGAGATCAAAGACATCTACCGCACAAAAAAGGAACTCGTCATCCCCGACACCCCCAGTGACGTTCG
>NW_028280900.1:2197500-2240000 GCF_059751285.1 Brachycentrus maculatus | reverse complement strand
AAGGTCAAAGAAAAATGTCAAAGGTCAAAGAATATTGTCCAAAGGTCAACGGAAAATGTCAAAGGTAAAAGGAAAATGTCGAAGGTCAAAGGGCCAAGATCAAAGGGCAAAGAGCAAAAATCAAAGTGCAAAGATCAAAAGGAAGAAGTTCAGATTTTTTTAGTTAAAATGTTTTTCGCCTTTGCGAATGCCAAAAAAGGTTAAATTAAATTATTTACATAAGAACGTAAGTAAACACGAAATTTGTCAAAAATCAAACAGAAAATAAACAGCAAGAAGAAACAACAAAACTCTTATCTTGTACGCAAAGAATAAACTAAATTAAGTAGCGAAAAAATGAACGAAGAACAAAAAAAAAATAATAATAATAATTAAATGAATTAAACATACCATTTTATGAAGATATTTTGTCACCTGTAGACGAATAGTCGCAAACTCCGTATCGATGAATGGTAGAAGAAATCTGCTTTCTGCTTTCTACTGGTAGACAGGTGGCGGTAGTGTGCCTGAAATGAACAAGTGAGAAGATTTCATTATTTTTTACTATTGTCGTTGATCGAAAAACATATGATTTCATAGTCTATGGGAGAAATCTGGGCTGTGATTGGAGAACTTGAAGAAGCGAGAGAGAAGGAAAGTAGAAGACTTGTCCTGTAAGGGGAAACGTCAGGGACTTAAAAAAAAAAAAAAAAAAAAAAAAAAAAACCCTATTCATCATTGCTTGATTGCTGTTATTTTTATTCAATTGGCTTGTACGTATATTGGTTGATATGATAAGATGATGAAAAATATCATCGACCGCCCACATTAAAATGGTTTGTATGAAATGCTATTTTATTGAACTAATATATTGAACGTGTCGGCTTGATGATATTATAACGTTGCATTCGTCGTTGGCGAAAATTTTATCAAGCACCCGATGATGGATGCATATACATATCCGTAAACTTATACGCCATCGGATATACGTTATATCCCCATATGTTACGTACATAAATCAAAATGAACTCATATTATATAATACGTAATCCATTACGTATTATGTATATGTCCAACGACGAACGTGCAAACAGGTCAAAGCAACATGCAAAAAGGTCAAAACAACATGCAAAATTTACAAACATGCAAAATTTACTTGCCATTTTTAACAACACTTGTTTTGCTGAGGATCGTTTTGCTGCTAACTTCATTTGTGTTCATCGATGTCACTGACAGCTCGTTTTGATGCGTTGTTTTCTCAGTGTATCGGTTTCTAAATAAGATTAAAAGTTTTGATAATTTATATACTGTATAAAAAGAAGAATCGGTTTCTAACAATTATTGATCCGTCGTCTCGATTATTCGTTGTAATGGAAATAATGATTTTCAATCAACTTGGACGTTACAGAAAACGATAACCTCAAAATTCCTTAAGAAAGATTGTTTTCACAGAAGAATACCTTTCTCGATTTTATTATCCTCGCAACACTGTTCCATTAATCCCGTGAAAACTGTGTATTCTCTTACGTTTCCTTTTAATCATTTCCAGAGTCATGCTTCCTCGAAGCACGTGAAAAATCTCGTTTTATATTGGTCAAATCTCTCTCAACAATCCACCGATCCCAATCAAAAGATTATAAAAATAACCAGCGTGAGTTCTGCTGAGAAAGATAAAAGTGTGTTCATTTTCAATTTCGTGGACTTGCACGTATATGCAATTGCACGTGTAATTTCACGTGTAATTTCACGTAGAATAGCACGTGTAATGGCCCATATAATTGCACGTGTAATTTCACATGTTATTTAACGTGTAATTGCGCGTGTAATTGCACGTGTAATTGCACGTGTAATTTCACATATAATAGCACGTGTAATTGCACGTGTCATCGCACGTGTAATCTACCTGTAGTGGCACGTGAAATTGCACGTGTAATTGCACGTGTAATCGCACGTGTAAATTCAAGAGTAATGGGCACGTGTTATTTCAAGTGTAATTGCACGTGTAATTTCACGTGTAATTACATGTGTAATGGCACGTGTAATCGCATGTGTAAAGCCACGTGTAATGTAACGTGTAATCGCACATGTAATTGCACGTATAATTTCAAGTGTAAAGTTGCACGTGTAATTTCATGTGTAATGGCACGTGTAATCGCACGTGTAAATCCACGTGGAATGGCACGTGAAATTGCACACGTACTTGCACGTGAAATTAATGTATAATAGCACGTGTTATTGCACGTGTAATTTCATGTGTAATAGCACGTGTAATCGCACGTGGAATGGCACGTGAAATTGCACACGTACTTGCACGTGAAATTCACGTTTACTTCCACGTGTAATTGCACGTGTACTTGTATGTGTAATTGCACTTGTAATTTCACGTATAATGGCACGTGTGATTGGACGTGTAATATCACGTGTAATTCCACGTGTAATTGCACGTGTAATTACACGTGTAATTTCACGTAGAATAGCACGTGTAATTGCACGTGTAATCGCACGTGTAATCCACGTGTAGTGGCACGTGAAATTGCACGTGTACTTGCACGTGTAATTGCACGTGTAATTTCAAGTGTAAAATTGCACGTGTAATTGCACGTGTAATTTCAAGTGTAAAATTGCACGTGTAATTGCATGTGTAATTGCACTAGTACTTTCACGTATAATAGCACGTGTAATTGCACGTGTAATTTCATGTGTAATGGCACGTGTAATCGCACGTGTAAATCCACGTGGAATGGCACATGAAATTGCACACGTACTTGCACGTAAATTCACGTATACTTGCACGTGTAATCGCACGTGTAATTGCACTTGTAATTTCACGTATAATAATTGCACGTGTAATTGCACGTGTAATTTCACGTGTAATTTCACGTGTAATCGCACGTGTTATTACACGTGTAATTTTTTTTTACGTAGAATTGCACGTGTAATCGCACGTGTAATCCACGTGTAGTGGCACGTGAAATTGCACGTGTTATTGCACGTGTAATTGCACGTGTAATTTCACGTGTAATGGCACGTGTTATTGCACATATATATCCACGTGTTTTGGCACGTGAAAATGCACGTGTGCTTGCACGTGTAATTGCACGTTTACTTACACGTGTCATTGCACGTCTATTTTAGCATGTGTAATTGCACGTCTAATTGCATGTGTAATTGTACGTGTAATGCACGTGTAGTTGTAAGTGTACCTGTACGAGAAATAACACGTGAATTGCACGTGTACTAAGACATATGTTAACGTGTAAATGCACGTGCAACTGCACATGTACTTGCACGTGTAAATGCACGTGTTATTACACGAGTACTCGCATGTGTGCATGTGCACATGTTATTTCACATGTACTTGCATGTGTAATTGCACGTGTATTTTTTCGAGAAAAAGTACGTGTAGTTGCACGTGTACTTGCACGTGTAATTGCACGTGTACATGTACGAGAAATCTCACGTGTAATGGCACGTGTTAATGCACGTGTAATTTCATGTATAATCGCACGTGTAAGTGCACGTGTAAATTCACGTGTTAAGTGCACGTGTAAATTCACGTGTAAGTGCACGATTACTCGCACGTGTAAATTCACGTATTATTGCACGTGTGATTACACTTTCAATTACACGTGTAAATGCACGTGTTATTGCACGTGTAATTACAGTTTAATTTCAGGTGTATTTGCACATGTACTTGTAATTAATGTAATTGTACGTGCACATGTACGAGAAATCACACGTATATATTCACGTGTAATTGCACGTGTTATTGCACGTGTAGTTGAACGTGTACCAACACGTTAACCTGCACGTGAACTTTTGCGTGTAATTACACGTGTAATTGCACATGTGCCTGCACGTGTTTTTGCGCATGTGCGAGCACGTGGTCTTGTACGTGTTCTTTCACGTGTGGTTACACGTTTCAAAGCACATGAAATTGCAAGTGTAGGTACACGTTTCAAAGCACATGAAATTGCAAGTGTCCGTGTACGTATGAATGCACGTGTGCGTGTTCACGTGATCACGTGTGCGTTGTGCACGTATTTGTGTATGTGTGTGTGTGTTTCTTAGGTTGAGTCATATTTTCTTTAGTTAATATTGTTAGGTTCGGTTAAGGTTCTTGTGTAAGGCCTTAAGCCTTTACCGTTAACTTATTATGTAAAGTTTAGTTAAGTATCCTATAGTTAGGTTTGGTTTTGCTTTACTATATTTGTTACATTTTTACAGTTTGTTAAGTTAGGTGAAATTACGTTTTGTAAAGTATGTAGGTTAAAGTAAGGTTTATTTATGTGAGGCTACGTTAAATTTGTTTTTTTATATGTTTTTTATGAATATTGCTTCTTTCTTCTAACTCTTATCGGCACCCAACAGTTCATAGGGCACTGCATCGTATTGACGCAGTGTTATCTTGATCGTTAACAGATGAAAGCAAGGTTATCATTCCTGCGCTTCAGGGCCCAGTCCCCGGTAAATAAATATTTGAGTATAAAATAAAATCATTCTATTTTTTTCCGACCTCTCCTGCGTATCGAACCCAGGACCTCCAGCACGGTATCTTAACACGCTAGCCATTACACTACGGAGGCGGGCAATTTGTTTGGTTAGGTTAACTTTTGTGAGGATTGGTTTAGTTAGGTAAAAAAACTAGGTTGTTTTTTTTTATTATGTTTGAGTTCATTTTGTTAGTTTTGTGGAACCTCTCATAACGAGTATTCGCATAACGAGCAAAAAAATCAAAAACAAATCTCCCTTAACGAGCGATATTTCGCATAACGAGTAACAGAGTAAAGGTAAGTCCCTTTTCCACGACATTCACTTGTGAACCGGGACTTTTGCGGCTTGGGAAGGAGGTTTACCGAGAGAACCCTCATTTCTTCTTGGAAAAAGTTTTGGCCAGAGAGTGTTGTCAAATGTGATTTTGAAACAGTAACTGTGGAGTCTACTGTCAACCAGATTGTGTCATTAGCCAATATCACGGGACTCGAGATGGATAACAACGATATTGAAGAGCTTGTTTGCGAACGAATACAGCCAAGAGCTGACCACTGAAGAGCTTATGCTTTCACATCAACAAATTATGGAGAAGAAGAAGCGGAGCAACAATCTTCTAGCGCGATAAGAGAAATGCTGAAAGCGCGGGAAACGCTTGCATCGAACATTAAGAAGCATCACCCTCACCCCAATAAGTAGGTGACTATTCGTGGTGCAAATTTATTCAACGATAATACTGTGACACATTTTCGCCAAATTTTGAAGCGTCGGCGAAAACAATTGTCTTATGACAATTTTCTACAAGGGATTTATTATTTGTCATAAATTCATATTTTTATTTACGTCTTTTTTTAATCAAAATGTTTACACTCCTTAAGAATTTATAAATTTTATTTTTATCGAATAAACGTCGAAAAACATTTTTCAAAAAAATTTAGTTTTCTTTCGGCCTGGAACGTATCGTAAATATTTTAAGTGTGAAATATTTTAAGTGTGTATGGGAAAAAATGTTTCCCTTAACGAGTAAGACGCTGGAACGAATTTAAACTCGTTATGAGACGTTCCACTGAAGTTTTCTACGAACCGCCGCACGGTGCGTTATATTGGCAATCTAGCGGAACTTTATTATTTTTTCGATGGCTTATATTTTGAAAAAAATATTTTATTCCAATAGAAAACAAACCATTTTACAAATCTGTTTAATTATTTTTAAATTAAGTCATTCCGAAAAATACATAATCGTATCGGAAACCCGAGCTTCAGCGCGCCGTTGGGGGTGAGCGGTTTTAAACGAATGCGCATCAGTCGCTTGAGTCATCATATTATAAATTTGTGTTATGTATGTGTAATATTTGTTTATATTTTTATAGTATTAATTTATCAAGGTATACTGTAAGTGTTTTTATTTGAGTAAATATTATTTCATTAGCCTGCAAAGTCTTGTTTAACTTATAGCTCGTAAATATAAATTATAATTGGTTTATTCCAATTATAACTAGGCTTTTAGTATGCCATACCCTAAAATACCGTACTATGACAGTATTTTTATAAAAGCTTAACTTATATTTTTATTAGCATATATAATAACTTTTTGCTTAACTTGCCATACCCATACATTTTTTTCTCAATTTCAGAATGACTACGTAAATTTCTCGTCAGGCTATTTTTGACATATGGGTCGTAGATTCGAAACGCGTGAGAGTTGAAGCCATAATTGCATATATTTTGGAGCAATTTAATATGCTTTCAGTGTTTTTAAGATTTTGACTAGTTTTAAAACAAAAATCAGAAGTGTTTGTCAAAAAATTGGGCAAAAGTGGAATAAATCGGGTAGATCTCGAAAACAATTCTTGAGTTCAAATTCTTTATAGATTATTCAAGGAAATCTTATGTTTTCTAATATTTTTACTCAAATTCTATCAAGTACTTTGAAAAGTAGCTCAATTTGTAAGCCTTGTAGGCCTTGAAAGGTTTTTGAATCATGTGCATCGAAGGTCAAAAAACGAAAAATACAAAATCATGTTAAATTAACAACCCAACAAGAGTTGTCCTTGGCCACAGTAATCAAACTGAGAAAAACTGGAAAAAGAGATTCTGCCGCCTTCATCAGAGAGTTATCTTCTGCCTTCCTAACAATAAAAAAAATATCTCAATAAAAAATAAGCCGAATTATCTGCGGATTAAGCACTACCTATAAAATAATCTAAAAACCCATCAGTATGATATCATAAGGCAACAGATGATAGATATAAATAGGAAACAATATCCACCTTACTAAGCGAAAGAATCTGTGAAATTCTCCAGCAATCACCATCAACGAAATTTCAGCTGAAATTCCGCTTTAGTCACTTAACTGGGGCGCGATTATCCAAGGTTCAAGAAGAAGTGCTTGAAACTCTTTGTTACTCGAAAAACATTAGTTAAAATAAAATTCTAAAGTGGGTCTGTCATGGTGCCGACAAAATAGGTACCGACAAAATTTTCAGAAGACCATCATACAGACAAAAAATTGTTTAGTATTACTATGATGTCAATACAAATATGTATACTTATAGTGGAACTGTTAAACACAACAAAAAATATATTTGGCAAAATCGTGCACCATTGTCGACTAGATATTGGCACCCCATTTAATTGGTTTTTATTAAAGAAACGGTAAACACAATGACTACAGAAGTTGATGAAAGAAAAAAATTTGGATGAAATAACGACACTTTCTCCAACAAAAATACTTGTTAATGAAATAAAAATGCACGTGAAGCTTACGATGAATTTTGTATGATAGACGGTAAAGTATCCGATGCCATGTGATCATGTTTATCTATTCAAACAGAACTTAAAATATGAGTTTAATGAATCAGAAGAATATTTAAATAATAGTGATTCTGAATAAAACATAACTTGAATATTCTCCATTTTCAAATAATTCCTGGCCTCATATACGAATATATACCTTTCTTTTACAAACATTGGTGATGACGTTTTATGCATATATGCATCTACAACAAATATTTGAATAATATTAATATCTGCCAAAACATTTAAGTGTAATACAAACACATTTAACTGTGACCTCTTTTCATAAAGCATGAAAGTTGTTTTAATACCCATTTTATCATATCTTTCTAGAAATACTATAAGATAAATACAAAATGTTCACTCAATCATGTATTTTATAAGTGATAGTATCCAAAAACCTACTAAAACCGGTATATTTTAAGCGTAATAATAAAGTACCCCTAGATTGCCAAAATAACGCACTGTGCGCCGGGTGCGGATAAGGGTGAGAAGAAGATAAGCGACTTCTCTGGCAGAATGAGCAGATATTGCATACACACTTAATTCCCATTAGATCGAGCGCATATTATGTAGTCGTTGGGCCCCGAGAAGGCAGGGTGGTGGGCGCCGCGCGCCGCCGGCCAGTGGCTGTCGGGCCGCGCGCGCTGCCGATCGTGTTCCGCGTGTCTCTCCGCGCCCAGCGACCCGCGACCCGCGACTCAGTTATCGCGCTCCCGCGGCCGAGTAAACAAATAGCGGTGCGCCGGGCACCACGTGTCGCCGGCTCCTGTCCTCCTGTCAGTGTCACGTTGTCCCAGGATTACCATCTCCCCGATACTTGTTCGCGCATAATGCACCGTACGTATTTATTATCCAATATTCATATTTTACGGATAATCAAAGTGATGCGTTTTTTTTTCATTTTAACATTATAATAACATATTTGATGTGATTTCAATAGAAGTACTTTTTTCTTAATTCCATTTCGCGGCTTTATATAGCGATAGATTTTGTTAAATGTTAATTGCAATAAATTTCAGAAAAATAATGGATTCAAAAACATTAAATTAAATTATAATTATCTTATTGCTATGGTTTTAAATAACATCAATTAAGATTTGATTACATAAATTTCAAAATTATATGCAATTTTCACTACAAATACAAATACAAAAAAAAATGTATATATTTATATATATATATATATATATATATATATATATATATATATATATATATATATATATATATATATATATATATATATATATATATATATATATATATATATATATATATATATATATATATATATATATATATATATATATATATATATATATATATATATATATATATATATATATATATATATATATATATATATATATATATATATATATATATGTATATATATATTCATATATATATATATATATATATATATATATATATATATATATATATATATATATATATATATATATATATTTTATTTATTTTTTTTTATTTATTTATTTCTTTTTTCTTTTTTTGAAAAATATAAAACGTCCGATTTATTTCTATAATAGTGAAAATTGCATATAATTTTGAAATTTATGTAATCAAATCTTAATTGATGTTATTTAAAACCATAGCAATAAGATAATTATAATTTTATTTTATGTTTTTGAATCCATTATTTTTCTGAAATTTATTGCAATTAACATTTAACAAAATCTATCGCTTTATAAAGTCACGAAATGGAATCAAGAAAAAAGTACTTCTAGTTTAAAGAAATGTCTTGTGCGTTAAAATTAATTGGCCTTTGAAAACTGAATGAATGGGACGATGATATCAGTCAATATAAATGGAAAACAACAGTTCTCATCAGATAAATTCAAATAAATCAACATATGAATGAAAAATTATAGTTAAAAGAGAATTTTGAAAACCACACATTCGCCCGTGCTTAAATTCATCTGCTCGTGTTACTTATCGCAAGGTTTTTCGTGTATGCCACAAATTTGACAAAATTAGCAACTCTCCATTTTTTCCACCCGACAGCATCATAACTGATATTCTTTTAATAAATGTATCATTTATTATAAGGATTGTTGGTTCGATATCTGAAAGTGTTCTACGATAAAAAATCAATTTATTATTTCCCTTAACGGTAAACCGTAGATAATCGGCTTTACAAACTAAAAAATAAGAAAAGCGGTATTGTATTTCTTATTCCTCAGTTTTCTTAATGTCGAAAATTTCTATAAAATGTCGGTTCTTCGGATAACTCGTTTATTATTGTTTTCATTCCTTTAAAATGATTATCCATTTACTCGTAAATTTATTTCATGTGCTGTAAAAAAAAATTATATATATATATATATATATATATATATATATATATACATATATATATATATATATATATGTATAAATATATATGTATATATATATATATATATATATATATATATATATATATATATATATATATATATATATATATATATATATATATATATATATATATATATATATATATATATATATATATATATATATATATATATATATATATATATATATATATATATATATATATATATATATATATATATATATATATATAAAATCAATCAAAGTAAACAATAACCCGATGAAAGAGCGCGGAGTCTGATTGACCCGTTCCCGGTGCTATTATTATGAACCATGAAATTTACGTCGAGTCGAGAAAATTTGACTGAAAACTCTTGTTTTATACGTTATAAAACACTGCATTTTACTTTGACCAGACTATTAAGAGCTCATTTTCATCACTCATCACGAGCTAATGGATAGCGCTCATTTACATCTATTTTATTTAGATGCCGAATGAAAATTTTAGTTTTGAAAAGTTCAAATATCATCTGAGAGAATAAATATAATCTGTTTTGGGAAAATTGTATTATATCCACCTGGTGATAGTGGGTAGTGAGTAGTGGCGTACGTGTACTCGTATTAGTTCAAGTGAGTAATTTATCATGTACTTATCCAGACATCCGACTTGTTTGTCTGCAGTTCGCTTATTACGAAAACACCTTATGCACTTTCAATTTTATGTTTGGAGACTAATATTTATTCATTTCTTAATATTTAAATCAATTGTTCCGATTACAATCTGAGAGAGCGTTATTATACCAGAACAGTACATATGTAGTACTATAAATACGTGCAAAATCACTCACTAACATTCGTCAATAATTTGTAATTAGTCCGAGTACGTGTCCGACATGCGTGGCTTACTGGCAACGATTGGGAAACATTGCGCGTAGACCAAATTTTTAAAAACATCCATATTGAAACACCTATTAATTTTATCTAATATTTACACGCGTTTTTCACACTCCGTTTTCTACACTTTTTTTCCTAAAAATATAGTAAACGCCAGTACATTTGATGAGATACAGAAATATAATGAAGGCGACCGGGTGAAGAATATTCATTATATGTACTCCATTCTTAAAAGAATCTGGAGCACCGGACTGATCACACTGTATTAGCGTAATTAGCGGTAAAGTTAACGCTGTCTCGAACCGACCCAGTGCCCTATGTATCGTCGGATGCGGTCGGAAGAATTTGACGAATTATTTTTTTGTTTCAGATGAAATTGAAAAAATGTACCGATCTTCGAAACGACCAACGAAAAATGAGTAGTTAATGTTTTCGGAACCAGCAGGAACCAGCGTTTGTTCTGCCGAACACCATTATACATGCGCGGTGGTAGCGTACCCTCCTGACGTGGGATGTGACGTCACGCAGCCGGGTGATGCGAAGTGGACGTTAGAACAGTGGACAGTGAACAGTGTCAGCGGACAGCGGACAGCGGACTCCGGACATCATGTGCCTTCAGAGGACAGTTTGGTTTCTGTTCTTCAAACTCCTCCTTTTCCAAACCCTCCTCGTTTGGTGCAACGCTAGACTTATTTCCGTTAATAATAATAATTTTTATAATGGTGGTGACTTTTCGGATAACTACAATAATAAGAAGATATTGAGCGATTCGCTCGACACGAACGATGTCCGGGCCTTTTATACTTACGACGCTTGGACCGCCTCCCGAGGCGAGGGAGCGGAGTCACCGGGCGACGCGGCGTCCGCGGCGTCCGCGGCGGCAGCCTCCCCGACGGCGGCCTCCGCTGGCGAGGTGTCGGCACCCCCGGACGCCCCCGGGCCGGACGCGCGCTACTTGATGAACGAATCCAGCGATGAATCCGACGAAAACATTTTAGGTGAGTTTATATTTTTTTTTAAAAAATCGAATTTCGATGACCGAATGAAAGAGAATACATTTTTTTTCTAGACATTTTTTCTTCCTTCTTCGAGTCCAAATTCGCCTACGTAGCCTCAGTTGTGTGGAAGTTCAATATTTTCAGATTTTATTTCACTAAATAAAATCTATTTGACCGGTGGTAATAAACTTGAAGTTCGCATTCTTCTGAATTTTTCATACTTCTGTATATCTCCGTAAGTTTTGTATTTTGAGAAGATTTTCAAGCAACTGCATCTGCCACTCGAGGGGAGCTACCACAGAACAAAGAGTATCAGATTAATTATATGTAATATCTATAGCGAAACGGAAGAGGGGCACAAGTCTGTGATATATACCGCAGACTTGTGCCCCTTACTTAGAACTAGAAACTGCGTACAGCTTTGTGTGGGAATACGCTGGGCCGTATGAACGTGTCGGATATTATTTTCCAAGTACGGATTATTCACCCCACAGATGATGATTTACTGTAGGTGTCTCGGCTGAGACGAAGCTTGTATCTGAGAGAAAATGAAAGTGTGAGCATTCCAGGACTAGAAACCAGCTATTTGGCAGGCTTGAGTGATAACTCTATACACTAGTGTAACGTTCACTATTCTGCCAATTATTGAACATCCATATTGCATCAATTTTGAAAGAGTATATAGTAAACCTCCCTATAACGTTAAGATAGGTACCGCGTTTATCAATGGGAACGTTGTAATGGGTTAATGTTTTTAAATTGTATTTTAATTTTAAATGACATATACGAATGGAATCCAAACCACAGTGCGTTAATTTTATAAAAAAAATAATGCAATATAAATGTTCAATAATGGGTAAAATGGTCGAAGTCGCATAAAACTATATTGTTTAAAATTGGTTAAATTTTCTATGAAATGCTCTTTCTTTGAAATATTATGTATAGGTAGCTATTTTTTCCTTGGATAGGACAATTTTCGGATTTCTTGAGATATCACACAAACACACACACACACACACACACACATATATATATATATATATATATATATATATATATATATATATATATATATATATATATATATATATATATATATACACGCGTGCGTGCGTGTGTGTGATTTTTATTTGTGTATTATGATTATTTTCTGTAAAACCTAATAAAGCACGTTGGAGTTATTCTTAATAATAAAACATGTGAATACAAAATAATATCAATCATGTCCTGAAAAAAATAACAAATGCAAAATAACAAATTATAAGTTAACAAGAATTTTACGAGGCATTATGTTTGAAGAAATATATTATGCTTATGCAGAATTTTCTAACGGTACACGATTGACGAAAACAGTGTGATACCATGTCCTTAAAGGTTATTGAAATTATGTTTTGCCATATTTGCGGGTTTCGATGTTAGTCATTTTTGGGGGTTTTAAAATTGTTTTCGTTGTTTAAGTCAAGCTTTTACTTGCTTTATTAGCATACCTAAATGTTAGCTTTATTTGTCTAACAGCCATTTACTGCCTACCGTATTTTTTTAAATATATTTATGTATACACGTAAACATTTTTTTTAAATACGCTTTTTCTCAAACTTTAGAGGGCCCTAGCTCAAAAAAGATTTTTAAAACATTATTTCCGTTTCATTTTTAACCCTTTCGAGAACTTTGCTTGTAAAGTTCATCTTTATTTTCTTAATAATTCGCTATAAAAATATTTTTAAATATCTGATTTATATCGTTCAGATCGCAGGGTGTTGTGTATAGTGTATATAGACATACATATTATACATAGTATAATTAATTATATTAACCGATATATGGTAAATGTGCACACTGTAAGGTGAACAAACACTATCGGATGGCACCTTCACCAGCTTTGTCAACAGTCAGCACACCCCTACACTGCCACTTGCCACCCATCTCTAACTTACTACCGCGCGAGACGTTCCGGCCATTCCAACTCTTTATGTGACCTTAGTCTACAGCTAGAGTCTAGACTTGGCATATCTCTAATCTGAAACGTAACTTAATACTCGTGACACCGAGATCACCCCGTATCGAGTAATATGGGATCAAGATTGCATTCTATTAATTAACTACATCACTCTATGTGTATATTAATGAGTGAGAGTAAGGTGAGGGTAAGGTAAGGTGATCGGGATACAAACCATCGAATCGAAAACAATACTCATTATCTACATGGACGGACCGCGACATGTGTAGTATGATTCTACAAATGTAAACGTTTTATGATGCGCGCCAAAGAGCCATCATGAAGAGGCATCTTTCTTATCTCCGACTAAAGTATGATGTAATGTAAATATTACATAAAAGACGCTCTATTATTACTTATTACATAGTGTTATGTGCCGCTGAATACACACGACAGGTGATAAGGCCGACTTTCCCGCAGTGTACGTACTATATATAATATGTACAGATACACGTTAGTAAGAATCTACACTGCCATCGTGCCATCTCCTCGCCCGCACTGACGCGTCGCCACATGCGCTACTCTCACTTCTATATGGTAGGGATTCTCGCCCCTCTGACTTCTATATCGTGCATATTGTCGTCCCATATAATACGATTTTTAAAAATACCAATATAGTTAAAGACTGATTTTTTTTAAATGTCTCACAATCGCATCCAAGTCATGCAAGTTTTGACACTAAGCTCTTACCAGCTGGCTGCCAATAGTCATTTTTCGTCAGTGTTCGATATATTGAGAGAATAAAATTATTATTTCTATCGAATATTGGATTCAGGAACCCAAAAAGGGTAAATAAAAATTTATAAATAACTGATCGTACTTCATGTAAAACAATTAATGGCTCGTCCTAATTTTATATTTAGTTAGGTAATATAAACACCATTAAAAAAAAGGTTTAGTTATATGTGAATTAATTTTAAAACAACTAACGTAATAGAAAAGCCGGGATCGCAATAAATATTGAAATTTCTTTATATGTTCCGAAAAGGTCTGCGTTTTTCTTTACGTTTTTTCGGTTTATTTGACAAAGAATATGATCATTACTTGATTAAGGTTTGGATAAGGGGAGGTAAACGACCTAATCCCTTTTTAACATGCTTTTCGTTACGGTAAGGTCGAAATAATCAAAGTTCATTTGTAAATATCCAAACGACTTTCAGTTAATGTGGAAAAGAATTATCGAGAAATTCACACAATATCAAGAAATATACAATAAATATATATAAGAACGTCCTAAATCAAAAATCGTCAATTTTCAGTTGTGCATGTTTTCAAAATGCCCAGAAAATGTACTACCTCCCAGCAAAAGCGGCAAATTTTTAACTTAATATTTACCCGCTACAGGGCAGAAAGTGTTGTTTTTGCATTTCGAAGAAAAGGTATTGTATAATTATTTTTTTAAATAAACTAAATATTTTTCAAATGGAGAAAAAACAGCCCGGTTTAACCTAAAAAGATCTGTTGCTCAGTCAAAAGTTCAATAAGTGGCTTGATACTTATTTTAATACATTATATTATATTTTAAAACTTTTAAAACATTCTCCTGAAAAATCAAGTTTTTTGATTTATGACGTTCTTGAAAGGAGTGAGCGAATATATATATATATATATATATATATATATATATATATATATATATATATATATATATATATATATATATATATATATATATATATATATATATATATATATATATATATATATATATATATATATATATATATATATATGTATATATATATATATATGTATATATATATATATATATAAATAGCTGAAAGCCCCTTTACCGATCAATACTCAAGTGTTCAATTACTACATGGATTGGTATATTAAAACTGTACTACTGTTTCCTAAAAATTCATTCCAAGGTAAGTATTGACTTTAAAGCATTAAGATAGAGATACCTAGACACTCAAAAAAATATTAAAAGGATTTTCTTTAAAAACGTAATAATCGTCGATAATATTATATGTAAGAGTTTTATTCCAATATTTTGAATTTTACTGGCTATTTTATACGTAAGGATAATGTTTATTTTCATAGAAACGTTAATATTCGAAAACTAACGTAAGCGTTTTAAAAACTGCCTTTTATGTTACATACGTACACATGTTTTTTTTTTATTATTATTATACTTACACAAAATAAAATGATATGCATTTGTCTACGGGCCAAAGTTCAGGAACATGAAAAGGTTTCGCGGGCGACCAATATCGCGGCATTGAACCTGATACTCGTATCTTCGTTCGAGAGGCGGCGTACCATAGTACATGTACTCGTACCATACACGATAGTGTTACACGGCCGCGGGCGGTGACATAACACGCTATGCGCTATCTTCCTAGTGCGAGATAACGCTACCGAGATCTGTCTCGGCCCTCGGCTGACGCTGACGCTGACGCTGATGCCGATGCTGTTACGGATAAAGCAACCGGTGACTAACTATCTCTAGGGGAGCACACGATACTACGTCACCGCGCGATAGACGTAAGTAATTATAAACATCGATAACGGTGGATCTCTTCTATTCTGTCGATGCGATGGTCAGATAGGTACGCGGGCATTACGATATCCATCGAATGAGTTGTTACTATTTTTTATCATAATTCTGGTCTTTGCTTATGACGATTAGCTGGTTTTGTTCACGTAGGTATTTTTACACCTAAAATTGATATTTTCTTATTCTTATCGATTATTCTTAGCATATCGAGAAATATACACTACATGTGTAGAACAATTCATCTCGGATATTATTTATTTCCGATACGATGTGTCGAAGTTCTTAAGTAATTCATCATTATTTTGTGTTATATGAAAAAGGGCAATACTTTATTAAAAAAAATAAAATTTGTTTATGTTGGCATTGTATTTATTTCCGGTCGATTTTAGATTATTGTGTGTACGTTGAAATGTACTCAACATAGTACCTGTTTAATTTTACCACCCATCATTTTGGAGTTTTGTTTTAACGTTAATTTTACGTAAATCTTCTTTATTTTTTATTTATTTAATTTCTTATACAAAAGTTGAACTCATTGTTAGGCTAATAGCTAAAAAGCGGAACCTTCCATCCCATCAAAAGAAAACTGCTACGAGTTGTCCAAGTCTGTAACTTTTAGAGCTGTTTGGATTAGGTTCTTTGTCTCTTTTTCCTACCCCCGCCGGTGCATAGGGCATAGCACGTCGTTATTTTAATATTATTATATATTTTGTATTCAGGCACGACGATTAATCTTATGCTTTAAGTGTCAGTCCAAGGTAACATATTAATTATTAAAGCGTATATCAGCGACTCAACCCATCAATAATCGAACCCAATGCCTCGTCTAACATATGATAAATATTTAAATACTTTTGTACATATCGCTCACTCTTTTCAAAAACGTCATATTTCAAAAAAACTTGATTTTTCAGGAGATCGTTTTTAAAGTTTAAAAATATAATCCAATGTACTAAAAACAAATATTAAGCCACTTATTGAACTTTTTACTGTGCAACAGATCTTTTTAGGTAAAACCGGGCTGTTTTTCCTCCATTTGAAAAATATTTAGTATATTTAAAACAAATACTTAAACAATACCTTTTCTTCAAAATGCAATGACAACACTTTCTGCCCTGTAGCGGGTAAATATTAAGATAAAAACATGCCGCTTTTGCTGGGATAAAGTACATTTTCTGGGCATTTTGAAAACATGCACAACTAAAAATTGACAATTTTGAATATATGACGTTGTTGAAAGGAGTGAGCCATATATGCTCGTAAAATGTTCGTCAAAAATATAAAATAAAAAAACCATAATATTTTCATTGTATTTATATATGCGTTTGCATGGTGACATTTTTTATTTAGTGTTTTTTTTTTATGACAATAATTCAAATAGTATAGTATAGTATAGTAGTAGTAATAAACTTTAATGTCTGAAAAAATACGATTTTTTTACTTGGGGGTATATATTTTGGATTACAGTTTCTCTTCCACAGATTTATGTACTATCGCGGGAAAGTAATTTATTACATATCATTTAGTATAAAGTAAAAATAAACATTGTTAACAAAAATTGCCTCTTTTATTATTCAACCAAGTAGAAATCTAACCGGTTATCTTATGACGACAACGACGTAAAATTTTCTATGGCAAAATACATGGATATGAAGTCCACGAGTTGCATTAGAATTTAAAATCGCGATAATATCCTTTGTCATATTCCGAAAGTTGCATCCACTGGTTGATTCTTAAGTTAGTTGAAGAGATTTTATATTTTAATTCTAGAAAGCTTCGTACATTTGCACCGTGGAGGTACGACCTATTCGTATGTACTGTATTTCGGTGTATCTATTTATTCCGCCAGCACGACTACAGACCAATGAATTATTAGTTCAGCTGCTAATTGCAGACTTGTCGAGTGATCTCCGATAATTACATAAAACGTCATGTCCCATTGACTCCCAAAGGTCAATATATAAATCATATATTAAGTATACATGTCACAAATGCGTATACTTATTGAACATTAGCGGTGAGGCTACAATAGCTTTATGGAGTATTCACTCACGTGTTTCAAGATTTTATATATATATATATATATATATATATATATATATATATATATATATATATATATATATATATATATATATATATATATATATAAATATAAATATATATATATATATATATATATATATATATATATATATATATATATATATATATATATATATATATATATATATACATACATATATATATATATATACATATATATATATATATATATATATATATATATATATATATATATATATACATATATATATATATATATATATATATATATATATATATATCTCAAACAATCATTTTTGGTAGCCATAGACAAATCTCTCTTCTCAATCTCACTACCACTTCAACACTTAACATTACCGAATATGTCTAAAAGATTCTCCTGCACTCTTCATGCTTTAAAAAGACTTTCTCCCGACCACAGCGAAAATAAATTTGTCCCAATCTATTATTCTTTCTTCCATATGCTTTGATAATGTTTGCTACATTGATCCGAACGTCGATCTTATAAATTCTCTGGATCGTCTACAAAATCATAGCATCCGTTTCATTTTCAATTTTAAAAAAAATGAACATTTTTCACCACGCACGGATCTAAAATGGCTTCACTTCAACCAGCGCGCTGGTTGAAGATTTATACGCTGCAGCGTATAAATCTTCAATCTCTCACGCTACCTAATATTCTTCACAACCCCAATGCACCTTAATATCTTGCTGAAAATTTTATATACCTCTCAGATCACGGTCTATCACTTTCCATTCCTCGCCATAACTCATCGTCCTTCAGTAATTCTTTTTCTGTCCAAGCGGTCAGACTATGGAATAAATTACCTCTCCTTGTAAAAATTCACCTTCTTAACTTTTAAGAAACGTCTGAGACATTACTATCTATCATTAGAATCCTAACTGTCCATCGCACCTCCTCCCTTAGTTTTTCCCTATACCTCCTTCCATAAACTCCCCTTTTCCTTTGCCTTCCTTATTATAATCAGTTTGTAATTTATGTTTTTTTAATTGTTCTCGTTATATGTACCCTCTAAATGCAAACAGCTATATATGGATTTAATATATTATTAGATTAAAACCAATATTTTTAGCTTTTCCACTTTATTTTTATTTGACCAGCGACCGGGTTTCGTCGTTACCGACATCATCAGACTGGTGTCGATGTCGGTAACGACGAAACCCGGTCGCTGGTCAAATAAAAATAAAGTGGAAAAGCTAAAAATATTGGTTTAAATCTAATAATATATTAAAAATGCAATTGCATCACGAAGTGTCAGTGGATAATATAAATCCATTAGCTATATATGGTATCAAACGTTTTGGCCAATATTACAAGTCTGATTTTGATTGGTTGGAAGGTATTGCTTTTTAGCAATAAACCAACCAATACTTATTTCTTTTTTGTACATGAAGTTTAAATAAGTAAATAAATCTTTAAGCGCGTCAGTGAAATTCCAAAAAGCTGTTGTAGCCTCATCGGTAATATGTTTGGGTATGCGCGGCACGCGTCGCGTCGCATTGAGTTGAATTAATATCGCATTAATTACGAGTAACTACTCCTTTATCGCGTTGATTATTAATATTTCTATTTTTTACTAGTACGTATCCTTCTCTGAAGAAAACGAGGTGTACTTACATCGAAATTCGAAAATCGTATTCTATTTCAAAATTTGTGTCGGAGATTTTACATTCTTTAACAACTCGACTTTTGACACAATATATAAGTATGTATAATATTTACGTATGATTCGTCAATGAAATATGATCGATTTGTGGTTAACCGAAACGCGAACGAGTTGATCCGCATGGCAGTAACACACACACTGTTTGGCCTCCGCAGGAATGTACGCGCGCGAGCACGTGGCGGGCGCGGCGTGCGAGGTGACGGTGCCGGTGCGCGTGGCGGCGGACGGCGCCTTCGTGTCGCACGCACTGCGCGCCACGCACGGCGGGCCGGGCGCGCGCGCACGCCGCAGCTTGCGGCCCGGAGACGCGCTCGGGCCCGACGACCCGCCCGACCTGCACTACAACATCACGGTGGGCGGCAGGGCGCTGCGGCTCGACCTCAGGTGACTCTCTTCTTCTACTATACCACCCTAATACTGTCCCGCCCGACCTGCAACACAAATACACGGTGCGGCTCGACCTCAGGTAACTCTCTTCTTCTACTATACCACCCTAATACTGTCCCGCGCGACCTGCACTACAATATCACGGTGCGGCTCGACCTCAGGTGACTCTCTTCTTCTACTATACCACCCTAATACTGTCCCGCCCGACCTGCACTACAATATCACGGTGCGGCTCGACCTCAGGTGACTCTCTTCTTCTACTATACCACCCTAATACTGTCCCGCCCGACCTGCACTACAATATCACGGTGCGGCTCGACCTCAGGTGACTCTCTTATCTACTATACCACCCTAATACTGACGGCGCCTCGCGGCCCGGGGACGCGCTCGGGCCCGACGACCCGCCCGACCTGCGCTACAACATTGCATGTATACGTATACAATATGGTTAGAAGCTAATTGTAATGTTTTCAAACCAGAAAAATATACTTCTTACTAGAATACAAAAAACACCGAAAAAACAAAACCGTTAAAAACATTTTTTTTTAAGAATATGAAATATTTTTTCAAAGATGTAAAAAAGCAACACTGGCGAGAAAATTGAAGTTATAATATAAAATCACCGATTTATATGATTTTCTTCAAGAAATTCATCGATACACCAGATTACTCATCTTTCGTCGGACAGATTCCAATGACATACAAATGTTGTATTTTCATTTGCCATTTTAAGATAAATGAATGAATTAGTAGTGGCTGTAAAATTCGTGGATCGCATTTTACATCGCGGATATTGTTTCCAGGGGTCTCCTAGTCATCAATAATATCAGTTTCGCCAGACAAACTTGTCCAATTAAATTGATTTATTTAAATGCGCCCATTGTCTACCGTGTACCGTGTACTGTCCACTCTCGCCGCTCTCTTCGCGCGAGTATGTGGAGAATCTCCGCCTAACTATGTGTAACAAAAAGACGCCCAGAAATGCGACACCTTCCACACACATCTCCGCGAACTGCAATCCTAACCCGCCTAGTAGATTAGAACATTTTGTATTTTTATTTTGGCCTACTTTACTCCGCAATCTCAGTTGTTATACATATGTTTATACATATCGTAGTACTTTAGAAACAAATGTAATTCGACCAGTGAGTGGTTGAACCGAACGTAGCATTAAATGTTGAGTTTCAGTATAAAGGAAAAGTCGTTCAAATGTCTTCATTCGTAATCAATTCTAGATAATAAAAATACTATATAAGTAGGTACGCAAATAATAGCAACATCCAAAAACTCACAACTATTTCGCAAATATATCGAGAATTATCTAAAGTCGATTTAAAAAACCTGCTCACGATAATCTATAATAATAATTATATATAGGTACTAACTGACATATATTTCTATAGGTACTAACTGACATATATTTCTATAGGTACTAACTGACATAGATTTTTATCTGCAGTTGTGAAAATGTAACTATTAATTTTGTCTGTTTTAATAATGTCGTTTCAATAATAGATGTCTTATAATTTTGCTCTTTGCACACTTAAAAAATTACCAGAAACATGTGAACCATGATGTTATTACATTACATATATTTATATGCTATAAAGGTAAAAGCTTTTATATATTATACATTTTACCGTCTCATAAATATTTATAAATGTCACCACCTATCTGCTTAGTAACCAACTGATGTTCTTCACATTTTATAAATGTATTGGTCCGAAACCTTTAAGACAAGGAGGCAAATGTCTACAATACCGTTACAAAGGTCCGTATTTAGCAAGAAACAACCTATAAAGAATGGCATAATATTGTCACTACCACCCATCACGTCAGGGCTCATTAAGGTCGTGCTCCCTGTTTTATATTAATAATGCTATAATATACATATAACTGAACTCGCGACAGGCGCCGTGGCGTAGTTGGGTAGACGCTCGACTGCGAAACTGGCGTCGCGGGTTCGATTCCCGTCAAGAGTAAAATAATTTCAAGAAAGATTTATTTTCCATTGGTCTGGGTATTTGTGATGTATTTTACACATTTACCTTACCTATCCTTACTATCCTACCTGCAGACAAGCCTCTAATAGAGGCTTTGCGGGTTATTCCTTTAAAAAAGAAAAAATGTTTAATATAATACATGAACAATTATTATGTAACTAATATTAATTAAGCAGTAATATTCAAATTTCAGAATTCTCTTCATATTGAATTGAAGTGAATATTAATAAGCCTTTCTCATTTTATCTATTTACGACTCGTAGTATTATCCGTGATGTAAATTAAGTGTAAATAAATGTTTATATTGTTTGTAATATAAGCTAACTTATGAAATAAAAAAAATAAAAATTATAAATAATAATAATAATAATAGTAAAATTATTTATTTTTGTTTATTTGTATTTTTGTAAATAATTAAGTAATTTGATATTGGCACACATATATTTCATTGTATTAACTCCACTTACGGCGCGAAAAAAGTACCATACCGATGGCTCAAACCTTACAGTACACGTGTGCACGCTTCCTCACGTTCCTTCCCTTGGCTGTAGATAGCAATAAGTCGATATATTCACCGTCCCGTTCAATACAAGTATCCTACATTAGAAGAATGAATAGTATTTTTTTAATCCTGCACTTAACCCTAAAATCACACGACACGGTGGAGTAGGATTCTAGTCCTCGAAATGTTTAAAGGTCAACTAATCATTCGGGCTCGTTCTCGGAAGGTGTTCTAGGAAATGCAGATGCATTCCCCGCTGCCCCCCCTGCCCCCTGTCCGCTGCCCCGCCTCGAGACCATTAGTCACTTCTCGGACAGATTGATACAGAATACGATACTGCGCTTCCCGGAGTTGAAAAACAAAACCTGATCAAATTCCTCAAATCAAAAGTGTGGGAACGAATGCGGAATTATTCGCAGAATACGTGATTATTAGTCCTCTGTGGACAAATGGTACATAATACTTCAGGGTTGAAAACTTTAATGCAAACAAATATTATTTCAAATAAATACTGTAATTATAATGTTTTCATACGTGTTACGAAAAAAGCAATCAATTATGTTCTAATAACAACTAAATTTAAATGTTTTTTTAAGATATAATTTTTTTACATAGGTACTTAATGATGAGTATACTCACTCATCTTATTGTCCCACTCCACGCTGAAGATTGGTCATCATCACGATAATTTTCCCTTTGACTGCAGCCGCTGTAAACAGCGACATAGTGCCACAGTGGAACTCGAGGCTACTCGAGTTCATAGTAAATTGTAATAGATGCTTATTCGAAAATTTTAATTAAGCGTGAAAACTTATCACGCTTAATTAAATATAAGGAAATAACATTGTAGCTATCGAGAAACTAGTACAAGAAGCTCGTCTTAAATAAGTCCATTCTTATCCTTTATTTTATTGTTCCTCTTCGGATCGATTCGAGTTATCCTTAATCGTAGACATTCAATAACTCCCGCGCGTCAGATTCCAGTCTACGATAAAATACATAAAATAGGTAGACACTTATACACTTACCTAATCCTATACGTAAGTTTAAACGTACAAGTCTCGTAACACCGCCACCGCCACCGCCACCGCCACCGTAGCAATTGTGGAAAAGTACCTACGTACGGAGAATTAGAAGAAGCCTCCGTGGTTGTGGCGCGGCGCGGCATATACATAGGAATATTTTCATTTTAATAATGTATGTCGTAATAGTGTGCAATGTATAAAAATGCGTATCGTAATATCGCTTTCATTGCTTCGTGGACAGTTTATGTTTCCGCGGCGCTACAGATCTATGTGACATTATTATTGACGTCCACAAAGCACTTTCCGCGTATACCCACGTACTTAAGTGCAGTCGAAGCGAGCGGACGCGTCGCGGAACATCTTCGCGGAACAGCGACTGGTGAATCATTCATGGACTGATGCGGTGTGGTCTGTTCGCAGGCCCGAGTCGGCGTTCATCTCCCCGCTGCTGGTGGTGGAGCGACACGGGCGCAGCGCGCACTGGCGCGGGGGGCCCGGGGGCGCGGAGGCCTGCCACTACCGCGGCCAGGTGGCCGGCCAGCCGCTCTCCCACGTGGCGCTCTCCGCCTGCCACGGCCTGGTGAGTACCTCTTCTTATCACCCATCCTTCTTCTCATTCCTCACACCGAGATTCCACATTCCGAGATGCAAAATGAAAACGAAGACTCTGACAGAGCGAGGACTATTAATAGTCCCGTCTCGCGTTGGCTTTATTAAGTCACCGAGACGAGACGTCTGAATTCCTCGATCCTCTCCGGACTTTTATCGTCATTCCGACTCTTCTTTCGCCGCATATTTATACGCGCTTAATTTTTACGAAAGAGACGAGACGTTATTACGCCAAACCGACTAATGATTCCTTATAAATCATCAAGCGGGCGATCTTTAACCAGGGTTTCGGATTCGTTATTACGTATACGTGCTTATTTACAGTAGTGTGCGCATGTTAGAATATGCCGGTTCTCCAAATGCCCTAGCGGCAGTTTGAAATGTGGTTTTAGTTATTAGCAATACGACTCCCGACTCCTCGCCTGCCGACACCGCAGACCTCGGCGCTGCACCGGCGCTGCACCGGCGCCGCACCGGCGCAGCAGCGCGGTCCGAGCGCGTTCTCGCCCCGGACAACTCGGACGACACTCGCGTCTCCTGCTGATCGCGATCACTATCTCTTCCTGCTTGCGACTTTCGCGGATAAAATCGGGCTTATTAATCCTCGATCAGACACCTTTGGAAAATGGACTACTTACAGAAAGTTATCGATAAATATTTTGCACTAATTTTCGACATATTTTGCAAAAAAAAAACAAGAAATGAGTTATCGATATTACATACATGCCTTAGTACGACACTCGAAGTAATGCACTAGTAATGGACGAAATCCATAAAGTGTGTACTCGAGAATGGATATTCGATATGTCGGACTCGAGTCCATCGCGCTTGAACTCGCGTAATACATTATTCGGTATCCGACAAATAGCGCCATCACTCTTCTACCGAAGTAGGGAGCTCTAATTAGTGATAGGAACCGGGATGAGTCACCCTGCGGGCGGAGGACCAGGGCGGAGGACCAGGGCGGCGGAGCGGTGGAGCGGTGTTGCTTGGAGCTGCGCCTGAGTAGTCCCAGACTGGACATCTCTATACTACAAGAGGCAGAAACTAATTTAAACTCTCGCCATTTATTTTACGAGCTCAATTTCTTAAATGAATCTTTAATGACCTCATTTAATAAATAAATTTACATATGTACTTTCGTGTAGAAATAGGCACATTACTTTAGTTTCTCGCGAGATTGACTTCAGGAATGGGGTTTGATTATAAATATCCGTTATACTGCGGAGAATCGATAAATTGACGCCTATTATACTCGCCAAGACTGCGAAGCGACAATAAATTCAAGATCAAGATGGAAATATTGGAAAGCGACAAACGTACGTGAAATGCATTTCACGTACGGCTTTCGTCGGAGTCATATTGGAAATGAGAATCACCAGACGTGCCACACTAAATTCTTACTGGTCGAAAAATTCAAGATCGATTTCGTGCTTCAGCAAAATGTTTACTTTTGAGGACCGCTTTTTACTTTTCTTTAAGTTTTTTCATCTCGTGAATAATGAGACATTGGCACCACCTACAAGTGAAAATTTTAATCCTTGTGCCGATATGACACATAAAAATTCCATCTTTTATTTCTTTTACACACGTGAAAATTTTGACTCTTTCTCTACAATAAACAAAAAGAATGATTAAAATCCGAAAATATTTTATGAAGTTATGGCATTTTTTTGTTTTTTATTTTATTTTTATAAACACGTATAAAAAATGCACCGTAATTTTAACATAGATTCACATAATGACCTCAGCAGCGTAACGAATACGTATTGTAGTTAGTAGGTACGTAAGATTTACTAAGCTTAACGTATAAATGAAAATTTATTAATTTTGTTACCAGTACAATATTACAAACTAAAAATATTAATTTTCTCCCGATTTTATGATACCCACGAAATAGGAATGTGAAAAAAATAGATTTTTTTTCTGTAATATTAAGAATTCTTCGTCGGTCCCACACGACTTTGGCTCGAAGAGACAAATTCGTAACTTGTGAATTGAAAACATTCGTAAAATAATGTAACTCGCAAAGGTTTATAACTGATTTATGTAGTAAATAACAAACATAAATGCAGACATTTAAAACATTATCCCGCAAACTCTTTACCTTAATGATATGGTCGAATCGAGATCACCATAGTTTAAAGTCATTACTCATTTCATAATTACAATAAATATATCAAAGTTTTATCGAAAACAAGTTATTTAAATTTTAAAACCGATCGTTATCTTATATTCCCAAATAATTATATAGATAAAAAAGTATCGAAATGTTTATCGCGAAGTAATTATGGAATTGGCGACCGATATTTAATGTTCTCAAGTCGATGTATAAATTACGTTTATTCGCATTCCACGGCAACTCGTTTGAAATGTTTACCAATAATTAAACCATCCATATCACAACTATTGGATGTATATCACATGTACCATATACTTACTAACTTTTAGATGAAAAAATGGCAAACGGCATCGCGCCCGTGCGCCGTGGCGCAACCAACCGGTCAGGTGCGGTGACGTATGCTCTATACCAGGGATGGGGAACGCGTGTCACATGGGTTGAGTAATTAAAAACAATAATACACAAACGCTATGTTATTTGCATTATATCTGTGATAAAAGTCCACGCTACGTTACTTGCATTATATCTGTAGACGTTTTGATTCGTTTTCCAAACTCTGTCATGAGAACAGCATACATTGTAAATAGTAAAAAGTACCATTTTTTCGCTTTTTACTTCGTGGGTTACATGTATCAGATTTTTTTTTGTAGATTTTAAGGTGAGGTTATCACGATGAGTTAAATTTGATAGAAACGAAAGGTGTTATTTCTTCGTTTGTGTCAAAACTAATGATCCATAAACGCAATTTAGGACGTGAAGAATTTTATCAATTTCCAAATCTTTCATCAGTTGAAAAATAAGTTCACCACATTGGTCAGTTTTATTTGATTAAAAATAAAGTAAATTTCCAAATCTTGTGTAATTTTAGGTGTTGCGTAATATTGTGTTATGCTCTATCCTCTATTCCTTCCTTCCTCATCCCGTTTATGCTACGAGGCTTGACGAAATATAGAGGCTTTGCGAATTACTTCTTAAAACTGCAATGCTTTCGATTTAGTAACGGTTCCATATTATTCGACGAACACAAATACTCGTACAGTGCAATACATAGGTGATCCCCGTGATTTCTAATTCCCATTATTATTTTTTAGTTTGATACGTAGACATAAAATTTACATTCGCAATCCATTGAAATAATTTATACGCAATAAAGATTCCAAATACTACATTACCAGTGGAATGACATTTTGATATGGATATAATGGTTTAATTGGACATTGCACGAGTAAATAGAACTCCTTGGTGAAAGGTAGCTATGCGGTATTTACTCGTATGTACTGTGTAGTATCTCCCCTAAACTGGACACTCGAATTTCAAGTAAGATTCGGTTCTTCACTTACGAGTAGCATGTGTATGTGTAATACCTAGTCTATGTTTGCGGTTTTCTCCTGTTTACTCCGACTTTCGGAATATGAAGATGTTCACTTGACCCTCACTTCACCCACGTTGGTATATTATTAATTTTTCACTGTTTACATGAAATATCTAATATTACGAATTTATTATTAAAAAATAATACTTTAACCAAACTGTACTATAATAATTTACGCTAAATAGTTATAATTATTTTATAAGTAATACCTCTTTTACACACCTCCAGGTAGGTACTTATAATCTTCAATGGATACGAATCATGACCACCCGCACCCGGATTCAACAGTTTCAAGTCACCGGCACCGGCCACTCTTTATTACTCGTACCTATTGCATACCTACTAATTCATACACATGTCCTAGTTTCAACCCTAATGTTGGCGAATGAATGCAATCGCAATGCTATCCCTCAGACGACTGTGAGGCAAAACGATGTAGGATAGATGTTCGAATAAAATAAGAGGATAATGCGAGCCTGAGATAAGCACTATCGATAAAATTAAGAAAGGTGTGTTGAAATGGTTCGGACATGTGGGACGAATGAGTAAAGAAAGAACGGTAAAACAAATTTATGAGGCGAATGTAGTTAAAAATAGGAGCAGAGAAAGACCGAGAAAAAATTGGTATGATCAAGTACGTAGAATAAATTAAAAGCGGTCAAGCCAGGAGTCGAAACAATCGGCGGATATGTATGAGGAAATGCGTGAATATGGAAAAGGCGAAAAATGTTTGCTAGGACAGAGTAGTGTGATGTTCAATTCTCTCTGTCCACCCCTGCGGGGAAGTGGCGTTATTGTTAGTTAGTTATGAAAACATATTATTTATTCATACAAAGCAAATATTGTTTCTCTTTTCCGTGGAAGTCGATACTTCCCTGACTGCTTTTATGCGCCACTAAACTCCAGGTTCTAAATCTGAGTATTTGGAGCGCGTGATCGTTCTCATTTCACCGATCAAGTCATGCGGTATACGAGTATTACGTACCATCTGTGTGCAGATATGGGTCATACAAGGAAAAAACAAATAAGGCCCGGTATCCGAGGAATAAATTTAAAACAGTAAATAAAAAATATATAAATATGAATTTTGTTATGATTGAATGCTTTATAAATTGCCGATTGCGTATTGGATATTTTTAAAGCTCTCACATTCTTTATAATACATTAGAATCAGAACTGTTAAATTCGGGACTAATTATGTAGGTAAACGGTTTATGCGTTACAGTTTGTTTCGCGTATTCTTTGTTCGCAGAGCGTGATTATGTTCTCAGAAACACTAATTCTCCCCGTAAATAGATTAACATGTGCGTCCACAAATGATTTGGGAGGTTTTTTACATTCTGTGTTGCGGCATATGTATACTTAATGCCAAAATCTCAATTAGTTTTACTACATACCCAAGATCGGCTGGCACCTGCGAACACTACTTCTACCTTCCACCAGCAGTACAACTGCTCATTTTTAACCTCGTTGCGAGTATAAAAGTTACCTCGTTGCATAAATGTCCGCCGGTTACCAATCACTACCGTAAGAAACTTGAAGTTTAGGTGGCACCCGCCGTATGGCATGTTGCGCCATCTTGTTGAAACCTCAGCTCTGTCACATAAATGTCATTCAACTGAGGTACGAAGAAGTTGGTTATCATGGTTCTTTAACGCTCTCCATTGACCGTAACATTCTGGGCCAGTATCGTATTTTTTAAAATATGGGCCAACGATTCCACCTGCCCATAAAGCACACCAAACAGTGACTTTTAATGAATGTAAGGGCGTCTCGACAAAGCCTTCGGGGTGTTCTCCACTCCGAATTCGGTAATTCCGCTTATTGACAGCCATTTAACTAAAAACGTGCCTCATCGGTGAACAAAATTTTGCGTTGCAAAAGAGGATCAAGCTGAATATTGTTTTCGGCCCATTCACCGAACCTACGATACGCATAATGGTCATTCAGTCTATTCATGGTGAAATGGCAAAACGTACTGACTACAAATTAACTGTCAATTTGACAGTTGACATAAATTTGTGTTATGTTATGTTATTAATATTTATATTACTTATTGTTTGAGTATAAAAGTATGTACGTTAATTATTTTGACGTGAAAAAAAATAGAAAGATATTACAGGACTTGCTATTCACGAGGGGCTCGCGTGTGTCCTTTCGAAGCCCTTCCGAGCCCCTTCCGGTCACCGCTGCACCGATGTTACTATCGTGTAGTGTGGTAGGTTATGAAGACACGCTTGTCTTCCGGTACAACTTTACCTAAACATTTAGTTTATTCCTTTTACACGCAGTATTAACTAAATACAATACAATCTGAAATGATTGTGTGACGCTCTACATTTTTAAGAAATAAAACCGCACTTCTCTTCTTTGTGATAGTTATTGAATAAAAGGTTTATCCTTAGCAGTTTATTTTTTATTAAAATTTTAAATCCTAATTCTGCCACCGGACACCCTGTAGTAAATGGCGAAAAGTATCCTGAACTATCGAAATGATTATTTTGTAACCTTTCACGCGAGCCCTTGTGCGATGCACCATTCTCGGATGACTTGCTGATTGGGTTCTAATACTCGTACGCGAGTAGTTATCACTCCCGTCGGCGTCGGCGTCGGCGTCGTAGTGAGACTAATTTCGGTCACAGACGCGAATTAAAAATCACTTCCTTGTCAGTTCTTCGGCATTTGAAATTGAAGTCGAGGGCAAATCATCGGGAAATCTTTAACAAAAATACATTATTGTAATTATAGGTTCATCTGGTATTATTACATGTTTATAAGACGAGTTGTAATAGTTATTACGTACTTCTGCTTAGATAAAAAGATACTTAGTCTTTGCTGAGACATAATTATCGTTAACTGCGCGACGCGACGAGGTAAACCAGTGGCAAAGATTGAATCGAGGGAGAAGTCCCTTCCGCGTGCACCTCCAGAGGTCGCGGTCCTCCCGAGGGAAGTGCCTCTCCCGCCGCGCCCCACTGGCCGTGATCCGTGGACGGGTTCTCGTCTAATGTGCCCATTCATCCGAACCAGGAATTACTTTCCGTTTCTATAAAATGTTGTCAGATATCATGTCCGCGATGTTAACGTTATACGCACACTGTATACGGAGCGGAACAAGGCGCGAAGATGTCCTTGGCTCTTCTACATAATACTAGCTACTTCTAATACAATAAAATATTCCTGTTATAAATAGTACTTGCACAGACACACGTACTCGCTCAATAAGGGGGCCCCCAATCATTTTACTCGCAAAAATTTATTTTCATATACAATCATCACTCATTAATTATGTTTTACCAAAGAAGATACAAGGCTAAATAAATCTATTATCACATTTCCCAAATAAAATTTGCAAACATTTGCATTTTAAAAAATATCTTGTTTTACTTGTGAAATTCTTATGGTGAATATTCTCAATATAATTAATATTTTATAGCGCATACTTTGTGGTTAGTCATTTTTACTTTAATATTTTTACAAATATGCTAGTAATAGTAGTTAATATATTGGTATATAACCACTCACCGAGATTTTTATGTCTACCGGTTTCGAGACATACCCGTCTTTTCGTCAGGACAATCACTACAACAGCATGCAAACTATACTACACGTCACCACCATAGCACTATTCACATTTCCGAGTTGTAAGTGTGAAACTAACTCGGTGAGTGGTTATATACAAACATTACTAACATTTTTGTAAAAAAAATATAAAAGTCCAATGATGAATTTTACTCGCAACGAATTGAATGGAAGTGCCAAGGCACAAGTACGTACGAGTATATCGCTTGTTACTTGGGTGTTGCGGGGTACCTGACTGAAGAAGAGAGCGTTTTTGCTCATCCTCTTCAAAACGACATCCTTACGACTACGCCATGTGTATTGTAAAATCGATCATTCTGAAATCGATGTCCACTAGAAGAAAACTAGGTGTGCACCTGTGTACTTTTTACGATTTCACCAATATTTCACACTGTTTCGCAGACCGCTTTTTACATTCTATACGTCCTGCTCTAAAAACGCCATTCATTAGCATACCTACCTATCCTGTATATTACGATATTATTCTATATCCCGAGATTCTTAATTTATTTATTTTGTTATCATTGATTTAAAATATTAAAAGATAAAATATAATTACTCATTGATAGATATGAAATGGTTATCCGAATATTATCCGATATCCGGCATTTTTAATATCCGGTATCTGGTATTCCGATTATTATCCGATACCGGTAATTCGGGAAAGAATAAATAGATGTATAAATATGTTCGTTCGTTCAAAATCATGCTTTTCGGAAAAAAAAACTGTTTATCCAGCAAGCTAATAAATAATAAACATTGATTATAGTGAAAAACGTGCTTATTGGCAGGTTGTCACTTAGCGTTTTGATTTTTTCATTATCAATTACAATTGCTTCATAAGCATTGTGAGATGACACATGTTAGTAATGTGCACTTTCAACATTTTTATCCATTTTACTAAACTGAGCCGCAGCAACGCGTGGTCGGGTACAGCTAGTCCCTTATAAGTAATCGGTTACAAATCTCATGTATAGCATTTTGAGTTTGTCCAAATACTTGTTCACAAATCTTGATAAACTCTATTTAGGAGTTATTTTTACTTTTTTGACATCTCAACATAAATGCACAAGAATATGGGAGTACTCATAAGAACTCACAATCTTATAGTTTGAGGTAATTAACGGTAAATTGTGATAAATTGAAACAAGGTATTCAGCATTTATTGACAGCAAAGATTACAGTTTCTTCTAACGTGACACCAGGGGATTTGATTACATATCCTTTCAGAAGGTAACTTTACTTTTATTCAGTAAAAAACAAATATTCAATAAAAAAGTTCGGTAACTTTAACCTTCTGAGACTAAATGCTTCTAAAATATTGCGCGTGCAGCACAGCACACGTGATCAAAGAGAATCTTTTCCTACCTACCGAGTAAACCAAGTATGCGTGTATTGTATTATGGGCACAGGTACATTTTGATTTATCCAACATACGAGTAAATAATCATCCGTGATTTTTTTCTTTACAATTACGAATAATGTGTATTATCGATATTAAAACCGCAGTGAAAATATAGCTAAAAATAAATGGATAATTCGTTTTTTTAGTGACATGCGACATTCCTGAAGTCCGAAAATAAAATCACTTTTATCGGTCATCTAACACATTTTGAAATAATGGTTTTCACGTTTTCAGAGTACAGCGTACGTATTTACTTAGTAACCATTTTCTAGTTAATGTGCCTACTTGTACGAGTATAGTACGAGGTAGTACACGTCGGCGATTATTTCATTAAAGACGGGTATAACATATTCGGCTAATACTTGTTTTCGATTAATTCACTATGCAAACTTATGTTATAATATTTCTCACATAAAAAAAAACCTTACCATATTTCAATCCGTTCAATAACAATCATGTTCTAAGTTGGCAAATCGTTTTTTCGTGTCGAATCTTGAATGCTGAGTGTAGTCGTCGGAAGGTCGCACTTATAAGGAAAACGGCACAACACCGGAAACTATTCATCTCGTAAGATAATAAACTAAGTATTAAGAAAGAGATGATGAAAATAAACAAGCCTATTGGTTAATAATTTAAGCGCAAATATACTGCCTTTTAAGTACGATCCACGCGAGTTCTTATTATTAATAAACGAGGTATGATTGTTTTTCAATATTATTATATGTATACGTACTTGTATACGAGCACGAGTATGATCCTCTAGATCTAGACTCTAGGGAATATACACTATTGTGTATCATCAGAAGCGCCAGCTATCGATAAACAAGATGGGTAATGTTTCTGGAAACTGAAACAGATCTCGATCTCGAGGCCGAATGATCAGCGATGACGTCACTCGACATTGACAAGGCTGCTAGCCGTTCTTGTGCGTGTCTAGCGGACCAGACCAGACGACCAGAGTAGAGCAGATCAGAACCGAACGAACCAGACACACCATCCAGATGGCTGAAGCATTCAGACAAAGATCCGTATAGTGCGAGAAAATCGAGATCGACCTTCGCTCTAATTTCGCTTGGGGTTTTTTATCATTTATAAATTCGTACAAATATTCTATAAATAGCGTAAATAGAGCCGATTTTCTCAAAGCGTTTTTTATGTTTTTTTTAAATATATTTTATTATCAATAACTATTAATTACTACTTGACGACTGCGTCGCGTCACGCGTCAGTTGGCAGTGAGTTATTGAACGTAATGACTGGTTTCGTATTACATAATAAATATTCTAGTTATAATGATAATCGTTATTATTTTCATCCTATACCCCTAATAATAAAATTCTCACATTTCGTATTATACACAATATGTTTTCGCTTTATATTAATTTTTATAATTAATCAATATTAAATAAACTTTTTTTTGTGTACCTCAAAAATTTCTCGATTTGGCAGGTGTTTCTTGAACAGAAAAAGTTTGCTGAACACTGACATAGTAAATGCAGTTTGCACGTGCGAGATTTCTGCAAATTCATTTTTACGGTTACGCGTTGCTTCCTCTTGTTTGGGCTTTACGTATCTGATAGTTATCCGGTGGAGATCAGCGTATAGGTGTATGGGTGGCCACGGGTCATATACGACTCGGAGAGTGCTGTCGTGCCTCCGTATTACGTTGTTGCCCGCTCTGTGCCCACCTTATTAAGGTTAAATATGATGAAATAGTTTCATTGTCAATTAACGATTCGATGATTACAAAACACCCGCTCATCGCTTAACCTTATCTCCAATGGGAACTACTCTCGCGTTCGGTGACATCCCACTGACTACTGACTTCTGACTACTGACTACTGACTACTGACTACTGACTACTGACTACTGACTACTGACTACTGACTACTAACTACTCACTAAGTACTGATGGAATATATTGCTATTAATCCGAAATGTTAGCGCTCTCAGTATCAGATCGATACGAAAATATGTTTAGCGATGTAATTTTGTACTTGAAATACGGCACCCCGGTATTCTACAAATAGTGAAAAATAAAAACGCAATTTTTTATTGGCTATCGCTTAAATAAAATAAATAATGTTTCGTTTTGCATAAAAACATGTGTAAATGAAGTAAGTCGGCGATCAAGTGGAGCACTCACCTCGTACATTGCGTGTTTATAAATAATTATCTGTAGCTGTCACTTCGGAGTTGGAAACAGTCAGCAGTCAGCAGTCAGTAGCTCCGGTGACCGGCGACCGGCGACCGGTGACCGGTGACATTGACGTCTCAATAATAAATGCCTAAAGAATACTGTTCCCGACACGATATTATCTGCGTCACCCGGACAATACGTATCGGCTATCAGCTGAGCTGTCACTTTCCGCTACTACTGCTTTCCGCTATACTTACACCACTCCCAGTGATCCCCAACCTTTCAATGTGGTCCTGGAAGAGGGACGGAAGGCAGGAAAAGGGAAAAAATCAAAGCTGAAGTCACAAAGACAAATTGTACGAAACGAGAGACACACCACGGTATCATTATCGACTGACAACTTTTAATGATCTCAGTGCTGGTAATGTCCAGTTGAACATATAAAAATCCCTATATTCGTCGTTAATTAATTTTGATGAACGATTTTTCATCGAAATCAAAGCCGTGTTTTTTTTCAATTCGAAGGTATTATGTCGGCGGTAACTAGGCGAAAAGGGGTTCTCAACTGAACAATTTTTATTTGTCGATAATATTTATTGAACATATAAAAATCCCTATATTCGTCGTTAATTAATTTTGATGAACGATTTTTCATCGAAATCAAAGCCGTGTTTTTTTTCAATTCGAAGGTATTATGTCGGCGGTAACTAGGCGAAAAGGGGTTCTCAACTGAACAATTTTTATTTGTCGATAATATTTGTTTAAATATCGGGTATGTTCGGTTTTTCAACGTAATTTTTATTTTTAAGTGCGATCTTAGACGGCCCGGTACCATTTGATCCACGAACCGGGGTTAAGGTCCACTGCTTTACAGCACGGATAATGTACATACTAAATGTCCTCGCCGAAATAAAATATACTCGCTAAAATACACCGTGGCGTTTTCAATGTTTCATTAACCCGTACCTCTAGTATTTTTTTCCTTAATGTACGAATATTTATTTACCCTTCATATTTAATATTCGTCTACACATTATTACCCAATCTAATGAAAGCCTGTACGCGCGTTAAGTGCGCTGGTATCGGTGCCGCAGCAAGATTGACAACTGAAAAAATGCGCTAGAAGGAGCTGCTAGCACTTCGTAAAACATCGCTCTCAGATGAAGGGCGCTTTCTAGGTCAAGGTCGTGCTTATGCACTCTTGAACGGTAATTTACTTTATTATAGTTTACTGATGTTTCGATACTCAAACACTGACGTTACAATTAAGACCTGGAATCATCTCGTAGATCGACTGTTAGCAGAATGGATAGAGGTGCGCAGACCGGTCCAGTCTCTGCCTCTTTCTGCTTCTGGTCGTCAAGCAGTCTGCTGCGCGTCTCCCCCCCCCTCTTCCCTTCCCTTCCGACCCGCAGGTGCTGATCTTCACGCAGAGGCGATAATGTGTCCCAATATACATGTACGTTCACGCACACAGCCAGCGGCACTACGGCACTATTATTACGCAGTTTGGCCTCGACGTCTAGCCCCTAGTGCCCAGCGCCTAGCACTATCGGGTCACCTGTGCGTGCGTACCTGCCGACTACCGTCCGAGCGTGATATCCTCGCTAGAGACACGTTCGGTAAATAGAAGAAAGATTGTTGACTCTTGTTAAATCGCGTCCCGAACCGCTCAAAAAATATTATCATATGTAAAAGGTACAAATCCGATTGAGTAAATGTGTCAGCCGATAATTTATTCAATGACGTTTTACCGAGGATATAATTAAGATAAATTTCCGCAGAGGATATAATAAAAATAAAAAATCTTTATCTAAATTCTGGTATTCTTATTATTTATTCTTTACAAAACCTGTATTTTGTACAAAACATCGCCTAGAGTAAGAACATCAGTCACGATTAGCACTTCGGAGCCTCTCAAATGGAGTATTTATAGCGATCGTAAAAATAGAATGAGAATGAATAAAATAAGGAAAGCAAAGCATATTCCCCCCGCGGGCAGTGCGGCGGTGCGGCGGTGCGGCAGGCGCAGTCCGCAGTGGAGAATACATCATCTTCCGGAGTACCGCAAGGTTCTCGCCTCGCACCCCGAGGACCTCCCGCGGAGGGTCGCCAGTGCCCGCCAGCTCCTCTCCATCCCGCTCGTGTTCTCGGTAATAACTAACAACACTATTGCGGCAACTCGCCCGACTATTCGCTCTTCGCTAATCAAACTTGTATTTCGACATTCTATCAATAGCAACCTGATCCCGTAACCGTGTTCTCGCTTGTTGATTCGGCAAAAACTCTTACTATTATATAAACTTGTCCGTATATAATAGCGGGTATTCTTCGCGATAAAGCTCGTAATTTATATTTATTATCCTGATCTATAAATAATTCTCCAATCATATAACTGCACATTACCCGTACATTATTATCATTAATGTTGTATATATATATAAATATAAATATATATATATATATATATATATATATATATATATATATATATATATATATATATATATATATATATATATATATATATATATATATATATATATATATATATATATATATATATATATATATATATATATATATATATATATATATATATATATATATATATATATATATATATATATATATATATATATATATATATATATATATATATATATATATATATATATTTATATTAGTATATATATATATATATATATATATATATGTGTATATGCATATATGTATATATATATATATATATATATATATATATATATATATATATATATATATATATATATATATATTTTTTTTTTTTTTTATTTATTTACGGTTCACAAACAATGAAAAACATATTACAATAAACGAAATACAGTGCAATTACAGATAGTTTTGATGTTTTTCATCAATTACATGGGAACACAACAAGCTTACAGAAACAATAAAGGTGCAGGTTAAACACATATATAAACAATAGTAATTTGGTGGTAAAAAAAGGGTAGTAACAATTAAAAGTAATGAAGTAAGAAAAATAAAAATAAAAATTAGAAGTAAAAATAAAAAGTGAAATTAAACTACGCTACATAAGGTATAAAATTCAAGACTCCACCAAATTGGTGAATTCAATTTGAAATTGATTTCACCAATCCGGTAATAGTCCTCTTGTATTTCTCCGTGCCATCATTAAATATGTCGATGGTCACATTATCAGTATTTTCTAAATTATTATACAATCTTAGCATCCTAGAAATGGAGTTAAAGTGTGCCATATTATTGTTATATACTGGGAGAGAAAATGTGTTGTGCCTCCTAATATAAATATAATATATATATATATATATATATATATATATATATATATATATATATATATATATATATATATATATATATATATATTAATATATATTTATATATATATATATATATATATATATATATATATATATATATATATATATATAAATATATATATATATATATATATATATATATATATTTATTTATATATATATATATATATATATATATATATATATATATATATATATATATATATATATATATATATATATATGTGTATATATACATTTACATATATCGCTTCTTTGATAAATTTATCATTTCATTCATGCGATCCGTTAACTAAGTTTCATAAATATTTATTGTACATTTACTCGTATATTTTTAGATAATTAAAAACAAAAGGTCAACTTATCTACATATGTAATTAATAATGTAAATATATCTCAAATATTTATATTTATTGTTATTTTTGTTATTGAGAATTACATGTTTGAACATCTCCGTTTAAACATCTATCAGCCCTATTTATTTTTATAAATATGGATATTCATGATGCTTAATTTTTACACTTGTGTTTTAAAATATTCGATGGTTTTGAGGAGACCCACATACATTTTTTACATTGTCAATATACGTCAAAACAACACGTTCCTCTTTCAAGTTAACTTGAGCTATAGTACGTACTGAACTATAGTACGTACACAATATTATGATGTATCAATAATAAGTGGTGTTTAGTAAAGAAACTTCCGCAATACTGTCCACTGTCCACTGTCCACTGCCCAGTGTTCGAGTGTTGGAATACTGCGCAAGCTTTTCACTATTTAATATGGATGTGCAGTGTTAACCGCTACCTACATGCCTTCGTATAAAGTGTAGGAGTAGAATCTTCTAGGAAAACGGGTTACTGCAATGGTTTTATTTGCAAATTATTCCCACTCGGAAGATTCCTGTAAGCAAGGAGTAACTGCTCGTCCTAAATCATTTTATTTCGTATGCCGGGTAAAGCGAACTAAGACTGGGGATCGAACTCGTCTCGGTACACCGAAACACCCGGTTCTACAGAAAAGCGCTTGACGCTTTGGGTCCAGCGGATGAATCTCTGTTACTATTCTGGAGTAATGTGATATAATTACCTACTATTTCTAATGAACTCTTTACTTGCAATGCGGACAAAAGATTGTAATTAATATATTCTCGTATCACTACCGCACCACCGCTGAACTCGATAGATACCCATTCATCCTTTGGCGCATCTGAATGAAATTACGCTCTAATCATCCGCAAAATACATATATTATCATCTCATTTGATCTGAACTCTCGCGAAGCATGTACTAAATATAGGATTCTCGTCATAGTGATAGTGTTAATAAGGTGTACGATTGTATTGTTCGCAGGCGGGACTGTTGCGGACGGAACACGGAGAGTATTGGGTCGAGCCCTCCCTCGTGGCTCCGCGAGAAGGGGAGGGCCACCAGCACGTGATCTACAAGCGGGCGGCCGTGGGGCCCAGCGGGAGCAAGCGGCACGGCAAGGCGGGCAGCAAGAGGGGGCGCGGCGGCAAGAAGGGGCGAGGGAAGGGACGCAAGAAGAAGAAGCGCAGGAAGAACTGCGGCACCAAAGAGCCGCCGCGCCAAGACAGTCTCCCGCGCCGCGTGCACTGGGCCGTGGGGCCCGACAGGCTCGCCATCCAGGAGACCAAAGTGGACGTGCCCTCCGCGGTGAGTACTCGATAGGGCTCGAGTCGGTCACTGGTCGATCGTACTGATATATGTCCGTGGGAAAACGTCTAGTAACGCGATGTCTCATTCAACTATTCAATATGTAATTTGAATAGTACGCCGCAAGCCGTCTTCGTAATGTATTGAATGACATAAGCGAGAATGTTTGAACCATTTTTGGCATTGAATCAAATAAAAAATAGAAAAAAATATTCGCGTAACCTTTACATTTCCAATTAGCACTTCGCACTTCCTCGTTTTTGTCATTGAGATCCGTAAGAGTGTATCGGCGTACCGGTGGATCTGTAGGCATAGGTACTGAACGCTAGATAATTACACGCACGTTTCGTTTTAAATGTTTTCTTACATTTGTACAAATTATTTACGACCTACATTTACTCGTGTTTATGAAACAGCTCAAAGACACAATGATGTAATAATAATATAAAAATAATTGATCCTCTTAAAAGCTCGTAACGGCAGCGCCATAGTACGTACTGTCTCGGCAGTCAGAGGAGGTACGCAGACCGTCAACATTCATATTTCATTTTGTATGGTTTTTAAATTAGCCTAAAGCGCGGCCAGGACATCTGCCAAATTTATGACTTTTATCACAATCCCGACAGTTATTACGACTGGTAAGTACATGGGTTTTGAATAATCTCCCGTCGTTAATTAATTAATTAGTACAGCCCATCTAATGCGAGTAGAGCGTGGGTTTTTGTGTTTCTCTGAAGGCCAATTAGGCCAGCGCATACTGCCGACCACTGGCGCTAGTAAACAGTAAAGAAGACCTGGCGATGCGTTATTGCGAAGCATTAGCGCCTACTACAACACAACGGTCCAGTGAATTGCGCTACACGAATCTTCGTGATGAACTCGGATAGTACCAACACCGTGCGAAGTGCGGTGGTCAGGTTTAAAATCGAGAACCAGCCTTTGTTTCTTTATACATGTTTTGTACAAGATTAGGCTTGAAAAGAAAGCACGTGCCTTTGAGGGGTGACAGGCATCCATAGTCCTTCATTTCTCGAAACTTTATTTTCACAATGAGAGCGGTGCTCGTTCCGTATATTTGAGCTCAGCGCTATCTAAAAGTGCTTCGTCAAGTCTACAGTTACAGTAAAGGTGATGCGCGCACGTTTTATATTACTTTGTATTACCTGGAATTAGATTCTCAGCGGAAATAAAAAACACAATTTGCACTTTCAGTCACCATTCACTCCTACTGTACAATAGCTCATCCGATCCAATATATGTAGGTACTATATATAATTAACTAACTAACCATCACGCCGCTTCCCCGCAGCGGTAGGTAGAGCGAAAAGAAGGCCACACCAATCTGTCCTTGCAAACAATCTTCGCCTCTTCCACATTCATGCGTCTCCTCATACATAGCCACCGATTATTCCGACTCCTGACCTAACTGTTTTTAAGTATTTGAAATACTTCATCATGCCAACTTTTCTTCGGTCTTCCTCTGCTTCTAATATCAACCATTTTCGCCTCATACATTTTGTTTAACTTTTCTTTTTTCACTCGTTCGATTCACATCCCCAAACCATGTCTACACACCTTTCTTAATTTCATCAATAATGCTTATCTCGGCCTTGCATTCTTTCCTTATATCACCATTCGAACATCTATCGTACAACATTTTACCGCACATTCGTCAGAGAGAACGCATTCCAACTGCATTCAGTCTACTCTCGTCCTTATTTTGCCATTTTCATGCTTCACTTCCAAACTGCCAGGTAGTTTTCGCTGATAGGGTTTTACTAGGTATAAATGAATTCAGTCCACCATTCACACTCCTTTCTTTATCATTATCAATCTTACCATACCTAGAAAACGTACTTCCTAAATATACGAATTCATCTACCCATTTATATATATATATATATATATATATATATATATATATATATATATATATATATATATATATATATATATATATATATATATATATATACATATATATATATATATATATATATATATATATATATGTATATATATATGTATATATATATGTATATATATATGTATATATATATATATATATATATATATATATATATATATATATATATATATATATATATATATATATATATATATATATATATATATATATATATATATATATATATATATATATATATATATATATATATATATATATATATATATATATATATATATATATAATATATATATATATATATATATATATATATATATATATATATATATATATATATATATATATATATATATATATATATATATATATATATATATATATATATATATATATATATATATATATATATATATATATATATATATATATATATATATATATATATATATATATATATATATATATATATATCGTAGTCATACAGGAGAAAGTGACCAACTGCAGTTTTTACAAAAACGTGATTATTAACTATTTGACATCTTACTAGCTTAATACTGCCCTGAAAAAAATCCCAGAGCGATTTTTAACTTGGAAGTGTAATATTTTGACTTGTTAAAAATGACTAACTGCATTGATGTTCATTTT
>NW_028280900.1:112500-212500 GCF_059751285.1 Brachycentrus maculatus | reverse complement strand
CATACAAATTTGTAAAGCCTCTCACCAGTCTGATGATGTCGGTAACGACGAAACCCGGTCGCTGGTCAAATAAAAAAAGTGGAAAAGCTAAAAATATTGGTTTTAATCTAATAATAAATTAAAAACGTTCTCCTGAAAAATCAAGTTTTTTGATTTATGACGTTCTTGAAAGGAGTGAGCGATATGTCTCTGATGTCGACGATGGTAAGAATTGCTATGGGTTATGTATGGTATGGTATGTGTCGTTATGAGATCGATTGAAGTTGCATTTCAGTAATAAAGAATTTTTTTTTTTAATGATAACACAAAGCATGGAAATAAAACAAAAAATACGTGCAATCTCTCAGGAGTATTTGCGGTAAATCGATGTATGATAGATGTTTCTTTCAAATAAGTTTAAGCATAGAGGACCAATATTTTTGTGCTCAGATAATAATTTAAACTTAAAACGTCGCGCTCTTTGTCTTTGAGTTTCAGTACCGAGTATTATTTGATCGGTTTGGTGACGTGTTTTCTTTGTGTTTATACTGAATACTGTTAAGAAGCGAAACATCTTGCTTCACTCAACTTATTGACGTCGTTTTGCTCTTCTAGCCCTGATAATGTTGTAATTTTGTAAATAAAAAATGATTTTCATTTGCGCGTTTCCGTCTTCCTCATCATCAAGTGTTCCAGTACCATTAGTCGTTACAATAGATGTTCAAATTAGGAATGGATGCAATGCTGAGATATAAACATAATAGATCAAATTACGAAAGGTGTGTTTAGATTATTTGAGCTTGTGAATCGAATAAGTGAAGAAATAACAGTAAAAGAGATTTATGAGGCGAATGCAGTTAGGAATCAAAACAGAAGAAGACCAAGAAAATTTTGGTATGATCAAGTATTTTAAGTACTTGAAAGTGGTCAGAACAGAAGTCGGAGTAATCGGCGGATACGTATGAGGACATGCATGAATGTGGAAGAAGCGAAGGTTGTTTGCAACTATGTAGAGATTAGTGTGGCGTTCAATTCTCTCTTCCTACTCCCGCGGGAACCAAGTAAGTCATGTTAGTTTTTTTTAATTACTGAAACGAAATAATTTGTAGATACGATTTAATGGCGTCAAATTGTCAGCGGTTTATTAATTAATTGATATTCGCGATGAATTATGTCGTAAAAATATTAATAAATTTGGCACGATTCCAATTACTAGTGCCAAAATATTTTAAATTTAAAACATTGAGTGAGTATTGATTTTGCTCAAATTTGAAAAATTGTGTCGTTGCTTAGTGATTTAAATATGATTAAAATGTAAAAATAATACGCTTGTGTAATGCCACTTTTGTGTTTATGGTATGAAATGTAAACATTAATATTTATTATATCAGATACTGGATAATTCACCCTACGGATAATTTGTCAATATTATAGGTGTTCTAACTTGATTTGAAACATCTCCTTCTTCTTCTTTCTGTTTTTAAGAGGGATTAGCCTCCTGCGATATCGATTCCTAGCTGATTTGATATATCTTTTTGGTGGTCTGCCCGGAAGTCGTCTACCTTGGGGTTGGCCGCACAGTGCAATATAAGGAAGTCTGGACCTCACATACGCATACCATTGTCTCCTTCGTTGCCTTCCCCACCTAACGACATCTTCCATCTCGCGTAATGCCCTGTCGAATGATTTGAAACATCTGTCGTTATTTTTAGTTGAAAGAAGATGGAAGTCGGAGCATTCCAGGGCTTACGACCTGGCACTTGGCTGGCTACAGTGATCTCTTTATACAATTGTAAAACATTCTCCATTCTGCCCATTAATGAACGTCCATATTGCTTTAATTTTTGAAACCTGTAAATATGCAATGGTCTCGTTTACATTCCACACGCGGGTAGCATTTGTGAAAGATTTGGAAGTATGACTGATTGTAGAGTCACCAGTTGAGAAATTTGTGAAGTATTTATTAAGACAGTCAAGTGCCAGGTCTTTAGCCCTAGGAAACTCAGACTTTCATCTTCTTTCATATAAAATGAACGATAGATGTGTTTTATCAAGTTGAGACACCTAATATTAATGTAAGCATGACCAGTTTCGAGAACTACATATCGCTCACTCCTTTCAAGAACGTCATAAATCAAAAAACTTGATTTTTCAGGAGAACGTTTTTAAAGTTTAAGAATATAATACAATGTATTAAAAATAAATATCAAGACACTTATTGAACTTTTTACTTTGCAACACATCTTTTTAAGTACAACCTGAAGGTTTTTTCTCCATTTGAAAAATATCAAGTATATTTAAAAAAATTATTAAATACCTTTAACCAATACCTTTTCTTCAAAATGCAAAAACAATACTTTCTGCCCTGTAGCAGGAAAATATTAAGTTAAAAATATGCCTCTTTTGCTGGGATATAGTACATTTTCTGGGCATTCCGAAAACATGTACAACTGAAAATTGACGATTTTTGATTAATGACGTTCTTGAAAGGAGTGAGCGATATGTTCTTATCAATAGATAAGAATATAATACAAACTGTTCAAATAGTTTTAAACTGTCGTGTTTACATTAGTAAACTAAATGGTCTTATACAAGAGAGAGAATGCCGAGAGTCAGAATAAAGGCGGGTTTGTTTGAGGATATGCATGAATGTGAAAGAGGTGAACATAAACGGTTTTACAATATTTTGATGCACTTTCGTTATTTTTACTATTATCTTATTCATTTTTTGTTTTTTTTTTTAGTAAAAATAAAAAAACATATAACAATAACAAAAAAAATTACAAAAATATGTAAAACCATTTTTTATGCTTCGTGTACAAACGCGCACAATAATAAATAAAAGTTGACAATAATTTACATATTATTTTTTGAAAATAGCATTTTCATTTTTATTATTTAAGCTTAAAATTTGGCAAGACAATTTATTTACAACATTTTGGGTGTGTCCAAATACTTGTTCACAAAATCTGGATTATCTCCAATTGCGGGAGTTATTTTCATATTATTTTTTGACATCTCGTCAAAGATGAAGAATAATATGGGAGTCTGACCATTTACGGGTCTGACGGCCGTCATAGGCTGGTTTAAGTGATCACTTTACACACGTGTAACATTCACCAATTCCACCCATTATTGACAAACACACTACTCAAATTCTTGGAAATTCTATATATATGAACTATATAATTCTTGAATCACTAGAACTTCACTAGAGACATCTATTGGTGAGATGAAAAGAAGCTGTTTTTTTAGCAGAAACTTTTATATTAGTACGTGAGGTCCGAAGTTCTATATATATGAACCAACTTTGAAACATTTTTCTTGAATCTGTAGTTTTTGAAACTAGTCATGTGTAATGAAATAAAACTCAATATGTGGTATTAAACAAGTGTTTAATTTTTGGTATAGTATGTGTTTGGTCTATTTCCGCTCAGTTGATATTGTGGTTCTGTGACTGTTTGCACGTTATAACTTTTATTATGTTTCGTGATGTTATTCTTTTCAGTTTCTGTATATGTTCTGACTGGCAATAACAAGGTTATTCATTCTATCGAAATTTATAATGTTGAATGAGTGTGGTATGTAAAACAATCACGTTCTAACCATGTTTACTTTGGACTGATGAAATTAATTACGCTTCTCTGTTTTGTTAGGCGAGCAACCTGCGGCTATGCAGCACGGGAACGCCGGTTGGAGGGTTTCTCGGAAGGACGGAATAATTCCGCCGCTCTCATTGGCTAGCCTGGTGCTGCTCGCAGTGGCGTCACGTCAATACGTGTAAGAAAAAATATTAAATTTTTATTTAAAAAAAAATTAAATTACATTTTTAAAATTTCATCAAATATGAAGAAGAATATGGAAGTCTGGGCATTTACTGGGCTGATGACCGTCATAGGCTGGTTTAAGTGACCACTTTATACAGGTATAACATTCACCAACTCTACCCATTATTGACAACCACACTACTCAAATTCTGTTCTATATTTATGAACCGATTTCAATACTTTGTACTTGAATCACGAGAACTTCACTGGAGACATCTACAGTATTTGGTGAGATGACATAAAAAAAGCTTTTTATTGAGCAGAAACTCTTTTGAATTGTCAAAATGAGATGTCAAAAAATAATTTGAAAATAACTCCTGTAATTGTAGGTAATCCAGATTTTGTGAACAAGTATTGGACATACTAAATATTTTATATATATATATATATATATATATATATATATATATATATATATATATATATATATATATATATATATATATATATATATATATATATATATATATATATATATATATATATATATATATATATATATATATATATATATATATATATATATATATATATATAGATATTTATATATTTAATTATAAATATATGTAAATACATTTTGATTGTGTCCAAATACTTCACAAAATCTGGATTATCTCCAATTACAGGAGGTATTTTAATTTAATATATTTTAATTAATATTTTATTATTATTTTAAACATTGTTCTTGAATCACTAGAACTTCACTAAAGACATCTATTGGTGAGATGAAAAGAAGCTTTTAACAGCCCCGTAAATGCCCAGACTTCCATATTCTTCTTCATCTTTGAAGAGATGTCAAAAAAGTTTGTAAATACATTTATACACATTTAATATTTATTTAAATGTTCGTGATTAACCTCGTATTTCTTTTCAGGTAATGCAATGATGACCTCATAGCAAGATAATTAAATAAATAATAACGTTATGTTTTAATTATAATAAAATATGTGTAACTTCTACGACAAACATAAGTATTTTTTATATAAAATAGTATGTCAAAACAATCTTTATCTCCATTAGATAATACATGATATGAATAAATCTAGTATATATTACGAAAAATTCCAATGAACTGAATCCATGGGTGAAAACGTTAAAAAGTGATATGTTGAAATATGAAATGGACTTTAAAAGGAGTGTTGAATGAAAAACAATTTGTAAACTTGAAAATGTAAATATTGTAGATATATTTTTGTAAATAAATTAATGAACAGTTGAAATTGTTTGATTTTTTTAAAATTATTGATATATTTTAATGCTTATAAATATAAAACATATATTCCTCATAGGAGAGTCAAACTTTATTCTGTTGTAGAATTTTCGATTGTGTTAAATAATCGATTATTAACAGCTAAACATATCTGTAACTGGCACAGATTGATAAAACGGGCACAAATGTGTATCAAAACTTGCGGCAGCTACTTGACGGATAACATCTTTTCCACTCAAGAGAAAAAAATTTAGTTGTTTTCATTACGTACTAATTTTTTTATTTTATTTAGTAAAAAAGTTGTTCAAAAACAAAATGAGTTGATGAATTTTACGCCACCCTGAATATGTTTGTATACTGCAGTTGTCTAGCTCACAATTGTCAAATATGATTAAAATCATGGACAGTAAATTGTTGTCACACATTGAACGAGCCTTTTTTGGTCATTGTTCAAGATTTGAAAAAAGTTTATGAGTGGATTATTAAAAATATATGGATTCTTCAGTTCTTTGGACACGTTGCGCGTGGCAAGAATGATAGCCCTAAATGACTGGTTATGATCGGTAGCCTGGAGAGGAAGATCCCCATACGTTGGACCGATCAAGTTTAGACAGCAGCAGGCACCTCGGTCGTTGGAGCGTTACGTGCATCGCAGTCAAGAGTCGTTGCTTCCACAAGGGTCACATTTTTTTTTGAATTACCTAACGTCCAAGTGACTCTGAAATCTAGCTACAGCTTATGCAATACCGTTTATCATGTCCCTACTCAGGCTTCAACTTTATAAGTTTCATAGCCTATGCCTACTTGTGAGTGGATTTACTCTTTGTGTTTAAAGTTAACCCTCAGTAATGTGATATAAGACGGAGAAGAGAGAGTGAAAAAATCATAAGTAATTTTTTATATTTTTTTTGTTGCTTAAATATCAAATTTACAATAAGTCCGAAAAAGGGACAGAATACGTCCTCATTATTTTGACTCATTATAAAATAACAATTGGATTGTCAATTTTGGTAAATACGATACACATATTGTATTCAGATACTACTTTAAATGTTATATTTATTATCGTTTTCCTTTTAATGTACCCGATATTGAAAAAATCCCTCTTTGTCATCGAGGAGAGGTATTTATTTAATGGTTCACGAAAGTTAAACATCGTGACATTAATGTGAGATCGATCTCTTTCTGATTTCTTTTATCTCTACCTACCCCTTACCCCTTATAGAGGGTGACACATTTTGACTGAAGAAAAGTGTCTTTTTTTAATAGGGTGAATAAAACAGAGCCTTTTATAATAAAAAAAAACAAGGATGTTTTACTGTCAAATTTTTATTTGGTTTAAAAAAAGGAATAACCCGTAAAGCGTTTGTCTGCAGATAAGAAAGTAAGGAGAGGGTTTATTTATTATTTAAAGTGACTAAAAATCAGGTAGTTTTACTACTACTATTGTCACGCCATTACCCCAAAGGGGTTGGCAGAGAGGGTGGAACGCCACACTCTATCGATGTTTTATTTTACAATAGTAATATTATTTTTTGACATCTCATCAAAGATGAAGAAGAATATGAAAGTCTGGGCATTTACGGGGCTGACGACCGTCATTGGCTGGTTCTAGTGATTCAAGAACAAGGTCTCTAAATTGGTTCATATATATATATATAACTTCCAAGAATTTGAGTAGTGTGGTTGTCAATAATGGGTAGAATTGGTGAATGTTACACGTGTGTAAAGTGATCACTTAAACCAGCCAATGACGGTCGTCAGCCCCGTAAATGCCCAGACTACCATATTCTTCTTCATCTTTGATGAGATGTCAAAAAATAATATGAAAATAACTCATGTAATTGGAGATAATCCAGATTTTGTGAACAAGTATTTGGACACACTCAAAATGTTACATTAGTAACACAAATAATGTTTTATAGTAATAATATGATTTCAAATAATGTCATTTTCAAACGACATTCGTTTGAAAATGCCATAACTAGGCAAAACAATTGTCATACTATTATTTTTTATGTTTTTTTTAACAATAAAATACAACAAAGTACACTAAAAAATCTGTGATTGATTTATCAATTAAAATTATTTTTTGACATCTCATCAAAGGAGAAGAAGAATATAGAAGTCTGGGCATTTATGGGGCTGACGACCGTCTTAGCCTATGACGGTTGTCAGCCCCGTAAATACCCAGACTACCATATTCTTCTTCATCTTTGATGAGATGTCAAAAAATAATATAATAATTAATACATAAAATAAATACATATCACCCGGAGGGAAAGGTTAAGGGGTTATCCATAGTATTATAATAACTGTGATAGGTCCTTGTGATAAATTCCCTAAGGGTGCGTGATATTTCCGTCACCCTGTGGCTGCAAACCCCCTAGGCTGTTTACTCAGTCTCAAATGAGCCAATCATAGTGTCGAGCCGTTTGTTTTGTGAACGCCTGTCGTAGAAGCAATTTGTCAGGCGATTTTCAAATTTTCCCCAATATTGGAGTATTGATTGTTCCCCATGGGTCGGAATGGATGTAGTCCGGGAAAATTGAAAATTTAGAAATCCGACGAGGAAAACGAGAAAGCAATGAACGAAATGATTCTCAATCGAAGGGTCGCCATCGATATTGAAGGGAACGGATACGATTTAATAAATCAACGTTATGAGGATAAATTTAAGTAATTTAGCAATCGGAATACAGTCGTAAGCCGGTTTGAAAATTTTAATGGGATAATAATGTTATCTACGCCTTATCCGCGTCCATAATGTAATGGTCAACATATTTGGCTACCGCGCTGGAGGTCCCGGGTTCGATTCTCAATGAGAATGTTAGGAGGGATGAAGTGTTTAATTAATTATAAATGTTTTTCTCTCGTTTGGAAGTGAAGCATGGAGTTGGCAAAAAAAGAAGAGGGGAAGTCGGCTGAATGCAGTCAAAATGCGATCTTTTTTTATTATTTTTATTTATAACATAATACATTTGAATCATTTATACATATGGAGAACTTTTATATTTCGATTCGCTGTGCCTCTCCATAAAAGAGTCTGTGCTCTTGTGCTTGGAGAGGGATCTATCAGACAAATGTGCGACAAGATGATGTAGAAAAAAATTCAAGGCTGAGATGAAGAAAATTTATGATGCCAATGTATGAAATTTGAAATAGTACCAGAGAAAGACCAAAAAAAACGTGGCATGATCAAGTGGTTCACTTGAAAGTGGTCGGCTCAAGAGTCGGAATAATCGACGGCTATGTATGAGTAGATGCATGCATGTGGAAGAGGTAAAGAATTTTTGTAAAGACAGATAGGTGAACCCTGCGGGGAAGCAATATGATGATTAGTTCGTTTAGATAGTTAAATGTAATGTTTCTTGAAAATAATTTTCAATTTACGATTGTGTACCCCGCACCTTTATACATCCATACATATGGTCGGTATCTGTCCATACTTTTTTTTTGACCAATCATACCTTATTTGTAATGTGTTTCACCAAAATTGTTTAGGAATTACGATTGTACACCCCTCACCCTTACACATCCGTTCATATGAAACATATCGCTCACTCCTTTCAAGAACATCAAAAATAAAAAAAAATAGATTTTTAGGAGAACGTTTTTAAAGTTTAAGAATAGTATACAATGTATCAAAAATAAATATCAAACCACTTATTGAACTTTTTACTATACAACAGATATTTTTAGGTTAAAACCTTAAAGGTTTTTTTCTCCATTTGAAAAATATTTAGTATATTTCAAAAAATAATTAAACAAAACTTTTTCTTCGAAATGCAAAAACAACTTTTTCTGCCCTGTAGCAGATAAATATAATGTTAAAAATATGCCGCTTTTGCTGGGATATAGTTCATTTTCTGGGCATTCCGAAAACATGCATTGAAAATTTACAATTTTTTATTTACGACGTTCTTGAACGGAGTGAGCGATGTATGAAGTATGAACAGATACATTCATACACACGGTGGATATATCTGTTCATACTATTTTTTTTTGACCAATCATTTGTAATGTGTTTCTCCAAAATTATTTAGGAATTACGATTGTACACCCCTCACCTTTACACATCAGTTCATATAAAACATATATCTACACACTTTGTTCTTGAACAATCTTTGCTTATTTATAATAAGATTCGCACGCGGTGTCACTTTTTCATCTGAAACAAGGATATTGGCATGTTGAGAAATGTGTCCCCGGCTGACAAATGTGACATTGAATGTGTCGAACGGCTTGATGGCATTTTTCCTCCATAAAAGAGTATTACTTTTATTGGTGGAAATGGCCCCCTATTTGCTTACTTTGGGGCATACGGATCACGGAGATTTGCGCCATCCATACCGTAAAATGACTGAAGAAAGAATTTGAGGCTGGAACCCCATTCGATGCTACAAGCTTGGTAAAGCTTTACAGAATGGATTTTTCCAAAATTCATTTCACAATGGGAAAAGTTTATTATTTTTGTAAATAAAAACTTTTGCCTTTATTTCATTCGATAACGATAATTATATATAAATATACATATTTTATTTAATTTCGAGAATGTCTTAAAGTATTTGATACTAGCTGTGAAACTCAAAAATTATTCTAATACAATTTTTATCTTATTTTTTGACATCTCATCAAATATGAAGAAGAATATAGAAGTCAGGGCATTTACGGGGCTGACGACCGTCATAGGCTGGTTTAAACCTCCAACCACCGAGGTGCCTGCTGCTGATTTTCCTCTCCCTCTCTTTCCCTCCAGGCTACCGATCAAAACCAATCGTTCCAAGCTATTCTCATTGCCCAGAAGTATTGTTTTTTTTATTATTATTTAATTATTAGACAATGTCTCTTCTCCAGTTATCCCTTGACTATGCTACACGTAGCGCTCCAACCACCGAGGTGCCTGCAGCTGTCTTAACTTGATCAGTCTATATGACTCTCCCTATTTTCTCCTCCAGGCTATCAATCGCATCCAGTCGTTCCAGGCTATCCAATACTCCTACCATTGGTAAATGTTGCTTTATTGAGCATTGTGCAGCGAATACGTCCACTCCGGACGACAACGTTTTGAGCTACAAATGACAAAATATCTGCGAAAAACATTCAAGAAACGAAACCCAAAACATTATCTTGGTGCTGTTATTTACATTCCGGTCTTACAAAGTTAATTTTAAATCAATAAATAATATGAACTGCAAAGTCAGAGTGGTGAATTTATGGTGCATTTAATGACAACTTAAGCGTTCATCTCTTTTATATTATTTTTTGATATCTCATCAAAGATGAAGAAGAATATGGAAGTCTGGGTATTTGCGGGGCTTACGGCCGTCATAGGCTGGTTTGAGTGATCACTTTACACATGTGTAACATTCACCAATTCTACCCATTATTGACAACCACACTACTCAAATTCTTGGAAGTTCTATATATATGAACCAATTTAGAAACCTTGTTCATGAATCACTAGAACTTAACTAGAGACATCTATTGGTGAGACGTAAAGAAGCTTTTTACTAAGCAGAAACTCTTATATTAGTATGTAAGATCCGAATCCTGGATTATAATCACACACATGAGAAACGCCAGAAAATACCATTTTCATTTTTATTATTAAGCTTATAATTTGACTAGATAATTTATTTAACACAACAACATTTTGAGTGTGTCCAAATACTTGTTCACAAAATCTGGATTATCTCCAATTACAGGAGTTATTTTCATATTATTATTATTATTATTTTTTTTTAGTAAATGGACTAGCACTTTGGTCCCCTCATGATATTAGCTTTTCTTTAAAATTTAACATTTTTTTTTTTTTACAAAAATGTTAATAAAATTAGTTTATAACCACTCACCGAGATTTTTACGTCTACCGGTTTCGAGACGTACCCGTCTCTTCGTCAGGACAATCACTAACACAGCATGCAAACAATACTACCCTTCGCCACCATAGCACCATTTACACACTCAAAACTACACAAAATGTCTAACATATGCGATTTTCGGTCGACCCGAAGACCAACATGCACTATAGTTTTCAATACAGACATGCGTTACGAGCCGAGGTTAAACGTGCAATAAAATTAGACCTGTAATCGAAATATACTCGTAGGATAAAAGGAGTGGGCGGGGTAAACTTTTTTGCTTCGAAGGGTTAATGCAACCCTCAGAAATGTGAAAAAGTGGTATTTTCTTAAGTAAAATGAGACATTTGTATCCCGATCCACTTTGATTATTAATATAAAAATAAAGGTGCTTTTTGCAACAGAAAAACACTGTTTTGAAAAACACGAATTTTGAAATGACGATGTTTAAAACTTGACTAAAAAGTATTTATAATTTATATTTGAACCACTAACTTTGTGATTTTCCATTTGAAATTGAAATGTAATTTTGTTTTAAAATCACTATAAATATTTTTTATAACTTAATTATAATGTCTACCAGTTTCGAAGCTAACCGCTTCTTTATCTTTATACTAATAATAATTTTGATAATTAAACCCTTATCCGCACCCCAATGGTGCATAGGGCACTGCGTCATATAAACGCAGTGTTATCTTGATCGTTTACGCATGAAGGAAAGGTGATCAGCCCTCCGCTCCAGGTACCAGTCCAGGGTAATATTGAATAAATATAACAGTGTAAAAATCACCTATATTTATTTTACCCCCCTTGGGAATCGAACCCGGGACCTACAGAACGGTAGCCGAGCGTGCTGACCATTACACTACGGAGGCGGACTATACTTATGGTATTAATCAGTCTTGATAAAGAAGCGGTTAGCTTCGAAACTGGTAGACATTATAATTAAATTATAATGAATTATTCAAAGTGATTTTATAACAGTGTTAAATTTTAATTATAATAAGTATTTATGATTAAAAATATTAAGTTGCAATACATTTTTTCGCTAAGAGTATTATCTTAACTGCATTTATGCAATGGAGCTACATTAACATTTTATTTTCAGTTTAATTCCACTTTTGAGAGAATTATTTAACATATCTGAATTTTAATGGGCGGAAGGCTTCTTTTCAATGTTGAAAGAAGCATATAAATTCTAAAAGCGTAAAAATTTCATCCATGTTGTTTGACAACAAACCTTTTGCTAACCATAAATTATTTTTACGACATACCAAGTATTTTACCAGTCCTGAGATGTTGATTTATTTATACAAACTTGGTAAACTTCCCGTTATTTCCTAATAAATACATTGGAAATATTTTTTAAACGTATTTCATTTTCACGAATCGTTTGAATGTATTAATAATAATTAAATTAGAAAAAAATGTCGAATCAAATGAATCTGTATAAACTATGTCAAAAAGATATCATATAAATAAATTAGGTACATAAATATTTGAAAACTGGTATTCAAATACCGATATCTCGCTCTTACCCTTATCCGCACCCGATGGTGCATAAGGCACTGGATCGTATTGACGCAATGTTATCTTGATCGTTAATTATATGAAGGCAATGTGTTCACTCCTGCACTTCAGGGACCTGTCCAGAGTAATATTAAATAAATATTAGAGTGTGAAATCACTAATATTTATTCTCACTTCCCCTGGAAATCGAACTTGGGACCTCCAGCACGGTAGCTAATCACGCTGACCATTACACCACGAAGGCGGACAAAATACCGATACACAAACTTGTAAATTAATTTATACAGTGATATTAAGTGGACTTATGATACAGATAAGGGTTTGAGAGTAATATTAAACAAATGTTACTCTCAAACCCTTATCTGCACCCCAATGGTGCATAGGGCACTGCATCATATAAACACAGTGGCATTTTGATCGTAAACACGTGAAAGGAAGGTAATCAGCCCTCCGCTTCAGGTGCCAGTCTTACGCCTTATCTCTTCATTCCTCACAAAATCGAGCCACCGCACGCCTAAAATTATTTGCAGAAACCTTTTCTCAAAGCTAAGTACACGGTTGCTCTTGGTAAGGTGCCAAAAAATGCCCAAGGAAAAAAAAGACAAATAAATTAATATTGAGAATAGGTACCCTTAAAATATTACTAAAAAAAACATTTGTGACAAAATGTAATAAGTTTATGTTTATCGAATCGAGATATCCTGGGGCTAAAAGACACATGATCCTATAAATGATATTTATGATGAGAATAAGGAAGAATATATCTGATAACTTGTGTATTTATTACATAGTAAAAGGTCTTCCTCAGAAGGTCAATGCCATATTATATTTCACTAAAATGTTCCTTGGTACTAACAAATTTGATATTCTCAATATTAATAATATTTTATTTATTGTTTCGGCATTAACTTTGTGGTAAGACATGTTACAATGATTAAAGAAAACACTTGTTTTTTACCACTTGACTTTTATTATAGACTACATGTTTCAGAAGTTAAACTTCCATCATTCAGGTCTGTATAATAACTAAAATATAAAATTGTTCTATAAATAAGGAGAGGGGAAAGTTAGGGGGAGGGGGTTAGTCAAGGGGCGGAGTTTGAAAACAAAGGAAAAATGGAAAGCAAAGGTGAAGAATTTTGAAACAATATATTATAATATATGATTATGAAAAAAAATCTAAATTCTAATAATAATTTCTAGGTTGAACGTTATCAGACTGATTGATTTTACAACATTTTGAGTGTGTCCAAATACTTGTTCACAAAATCTGGATTATCTCCAATCACAGGAGTTATTTTCATATTATTTTTTGACATCTCATCAAAGATGAAGAAGATGTTATTATTGTACGTGTGTAAAGTGATCACTTAAACTAGCCCATGACGGTCGTCAGCCCCGTAAATGCCCAGACTTCATCTTCATCTTTGATGAGATGTTAAAAAATTAAATGATTAATTTTAATTTATTTCGTCAGAAAAAAATATAAAATCATGTTTTGCCTTGTTGTGTATATAACTTTTTGAATTTTGTCTAGCCTCACACCCAGTCTGATGATGTCGGTAACGACAAAGCCCGGTCAATGGTTAAAAAAAAATTTGTTTATCGAAAAACTATATGGTTGTCATTTTATTATAAAATATATGTCATTTTTCAAATGAAGTTCGTAAACAATATTCTTTCAAAGGAATCAATTTTAAGAAAAACGGTTTTATTGATTTCTGCTAGTATTCCCAATACAACGTTTTATTATTACATGACAGACTGTCTACAAAGGAAAACACATATTTTACAAAAACAACTCATAAAATGACTGTACGTGTCTGGTGTGAAGGGAACAAAAATTCTAGCACTCTCAAATTGAGCACACGACACGCTTTCAAACGTTTATGTTCGATGGGCCTATTCAGATTCCACTCTAAAAAGCTACAATATTGATATAAAAACAAACAAAATTGTAAATTTACCTATTTTATTATCAGTTTTACTTGGTAAATACCACTTAGCCTTAAAATCTATTGTGACACGTGTTTCGATGCATTTCGCACGTATATTGGATATTGGATAGACAAGCTTTACACCGTATGTAAAGCTTGCCTATCCAATATACAAAGAGACCTAAAGCAAGGGTTTTTAAGCTAAATCTTAATTTAAGCAAAATCTTATTGTTAATTGTATTTGTATATCAAAATATTTTCCATATAGCGTTTTTGAGCCAAAAAACTTAAACTCAGTCTGGAAAGTAAAATAATAATTACATTTTTGTCTTTTTTATAGTACTTTTGCAATCGACAGGTTCTTGAATCGACCCCCAGGCTGGCAAGTCAATACAGTACCGCCAATATTGGAAAAGATATGAAAAACGCCAAATTGCTGTAGTGATCGTAAACTGAACAGGTTTCATCTAGCTTTATGGCTGCAACGTTATATAAAAAAAGATCGCGGAAGTTTTCCACGTAAATAAAATAAAAGAGAACCGAAAGTTTTCCTCCGTTTCCCGCGTTAAAACAGGAAGCACTGCGGATAGAGAGGAACGGCCGAGGGAAAGTTTCTGATTATAAGGGGTAATTGGGAAGTATTTCTCACCCCTGCAATTGCTACAGATCATTTACGGAGCTATATTAAAATGTTCGTATTATTCTCATATTTATAGAAGTATGGTCACTGAGAGATTTGTTTTTTTTCAACGAGGATAGTCAGTTATTCTCATTGTATTATTTTCCTAATATATGTTGATTCAATTGCTACCAAAAATGTCTAACTATCGTAGCATTTTCTATTTACATTTTTTCAATCTACTAAAATGTAGATGAAGTAAAGAGATTAACTTATATTTTACATGTTTAAATGTGTATTTTATTTATTTGTATAGATACTCGTATGCGTTTATATGTTTGAAATACTTGATCATGCCAAGTCAAACTTATCAAAATTGTAAAATTTTCCATCAGTACAAGAAAACCTTATGAGAACACATTATTTTCAATTACAAAATATTATTTAGTGTATGCCAAATACTTATAAATCAATAATTGTCAAGTTTGCCATCAGCACGAGAAAATCTTTATTTTATTGTAAGGACATATTATTTTAATTAAAAATTGTTATTTTGAGTACGTAAAAAACATGTTATTAGATGTCATTTTCGGCTTTTAAATACTATTTAGTGCAAGCCAAATATGTAATTATTGATCGATAAATTTAAAATTTTCTATCAACATAAGAAAGCCTTACAACGGCATACTTTATTATTACAAAATGAATTTTGTGTAAACCAAACACTTATAGTAAAAAAGTTCAAAAATTTACTTCAGCATAAGAAAACTTTCTGAGGACACATTATTTTCAATAAATTCTCTTATTTAATGTATGCCAAATATTAACTTTTCAATAATTGAAAAATTTACCATCTAAATGATGGTAATTTTTTTAATTTTTAATACTTTTGTAAAATTTCCAACAGCTAACCTACGAGATAACCTTGTTAGGGCATTTTTTAATGTTAAAAAAGTATATTTAATTTATTTTACAAACAATTTCAATAGGATTTTCCTAAAATGCGACATACAATGTTCCGCCAGGGGATGGTCAACGAGCTTCGCATAAAGGTAGTTCGGTAATTAATTCTTTAACCGGTGGAGCGATTTTCCTCGCGGTACATTAATTATCAGATAAGCCTCTGTCAGTCGTAAGTTGTTTATTCACCGCCAACCTGTTTATTTCAGCGGTCTGGCTGTGGATGCAGAACTTGTTAATTTAGCGGAATAATGCATTAATAGACACAATTAGACGACTCGAAGGTACAGTAAAACTGCGATATAACAGACCTCTATTAACGAACTTAGAATATAAAGGCCGAAAAATCCGGTCAACAAATATTACATGCAACATTTTGAGTGTAGCCATATACTTGTTCATAAATCTGAGTAAAATTAATTAAAGGAGTTATTTTTCATATATATTGTATATATATATATATATATATATATATATATATATATATATATATATATATATATATATATATATATATATATATATATATATATATATATAAACATATATAAATATATAAATATATATAAATATATATCTCAACAAAGATTGAAACTACTTATCATTCAAAGTTCACTTTGTGTAATACCACTTCAATTAGTGGGTATAATTTACACACAGTGAAGGATGAATGATAAAGTGTTTATAACCATATACGTACCACAAAGAATGCTTTTAATGTACAAAATATAAATAATCCCTTAATCCATTCACGTGCCAAAACCATTTCAACACACCTTTCTTAGTTTTGATGCTTACCTCAGCCCAGAAATACAAATATACAATATTAATTAATTCTATGATAAGGCATGTAGGGAACGTAGTGTCGTTTAAAGAATAAGCAAATTAAGTGTGAATACATTAGTTAACTCAACGCTGAAATGTGAGGCAGTCGCTTTAGAAATTATGAAATAATAATTCTCGTACACGGTGTGGTGAATATCCCGTGAATTCACAGAATTTAGCACAGGACATGAATAATATACAATCTAGGTACATTAAGCGGTGGCATGAGAGACGATACACTGCGGTCTGCCATTGTTACACCGTTTCTGTAGCGTTTGTATTCCCATTAACTCACGTGGGGTTTTTGTGTTAGTTAAGAAAAACTGAAAAGGCTGAAGGATTTTTCAGGTGTTACCCTTAGATGGAAGAACCAACTTTAAAATAGCTAAATTAACTGAACACTGGTTTAATCATTCCAATTATTTAGAGAATATTCACATAAATTCCAAGACTAAGTCTATGTTTAATCTGATGATCGAATAACCATTTGTTTTTTTCATTATTCTTATAATTATATGTTCAATTGTGAATTTATTTTACTCTTTTATTTTATTTTTTCACATTTTTATTGTTTTCCGTTCAGTTTCTTATTGAAATAATCTCATAATCATTTATCGTTTACTTTGTGTAATACCACTTAAAAACTCTACTTTACGACTTCCGGTCTCGGAACAATTATTCCATCAGTAGTTCAACTATAACTGGAAGTCATGAAATAGTGTTCTTAAGTGGTATTACACAAAATAAATGTTGAATGATGAGGAAAGTGTTATGTGGTATGATGTTAATCCATATCACAAAGTTAGCAATGCTTTTAAAATACAAAACTGTTTATTTTGATATTTTATTTTTAACTAAATAACTAACAAATCGTCATGCAGCTTCTCCGCATTGATAGGCAGAGAGGATAGAACTCCACACCACTCTGCCTTTGTAAACATTCTTTACATCTGTCACGTTCATGCATCTCCTACGTATACATACCCGCCGATTGTTTAGACTCCTGACCTGACCATTGTCAAGTATTTGACAAACCTGATCTTGCTAAGTGTTCTCAGGTTCTCCTATGTTCCCTCTTCCAACTACATTCACATAATTTTTTTAACGTTTTTTCCTCATTTGTTATTTTCACATATCCAAACCAAATCAACATGCCTTTCTTAATTTGATCGATAGTGGGTTACCTTTGCATTATTTTTTTTTTCTGTTATCACTATTCAAACATACATCGTTTTACTAAATAATCATCTAAGAGAACGCTTTTTGCCTACATTTAGTCTACTTTCATCCTTTTTTGGTCAACTCCACGCTTGAATTAAGGGTTGTAATCAGGACTCGGTTTTTAAAAAACCGATAATTTTATTTATTTATTTAAATAAATCCTTGGTGGAGGCAAAATACTAAATTTTTGAACAAATATGTGTTAATTGTGAAATAAATTTCGAATTTGATTTTACATTTTATTTGGTTCATAATAAAAATTTAATGGCTTTTATTGACGGGACGCTGTTCATCTTTAAAATAATTAATGATTACTCTAAAACATAACTTATTAGTAGGCACTTAGACATTTGAAAAGGTATTCGTTTAATAAAGAGATCTTTGTTTTTGATTGAAGAGATTTGAGATGAATAGGAATTAAAATTGTCTAATTAAATGAATGGTTATAGAGCTGCTGAATGTAATTAATTCCACTCGATTTCTTAAAAAAATGTTTTTGAATCTTGTCCTTACATTTATAAAGGCTTATTAGAATTTTATTTTTTGGATATTAAATGAAGGACTTAGAGTAATTTTAAGGTAAATCATGAAATCAAAAAGTTTCATTGCGGTCGATTTTATATAGTCGTTCATTATTTTAATAAAGAAAAAACAGTTATCTTAAAAATATTTCTATGTAGATAGGGATATATATATATATATATATATATATATATATATATATATATATATATATATATATATATATATATATATATATATATATATATATATATATATATATATATATATATATATATATATATATATATATATATATATATATATATATATATATATATATATATATATATATATATATATATATATATATATATATATATATATATATATATATATATATATATATATATATATATATATATATATATATATATATATCTATTTACTAATAATTTACAAAACAGTTCTTTTTAGTTAACTTTTAAAATAAATTGGATTTCATAATATAAATTCAACTTAGTTTACTCATTATTTTTTGACATCTCATCAAAGATGAAGAAGAATATGGAAGTCTGGGCATTTATGGGGCTGACGACCGTTATAGGCTGGTTTAAATGATCATTTTAAACACGTGCAACATTCACCAATTCTACCCATTATTGACAACCACACTACTAAAATTCTTGGAAGTTCTATATATATGAACCAATTTTGAAACATTATTCTTGAATCATTAGAACTTCTCTAGACACATCTATTGGTGAGATAAAAAGAAGCTTTTTATTGAGTAGAAACTCTTTTATTAGTATATGAGGGCCAAATCCTGGATTATAATCACACACATGAGAAACGCCAGAAAATATCATTTTCACATTTATTATTTAAGCTTATAATTTGACCACATAATTTATTAACGTTTATGTTGTAAATTCATTTACTTGGTTATATTAACTAACTCTAACAAAACAAGGTTGAAAAGATCCTTTTAGTGAATCTTTTTTAATGTTTCTATGTAAAGAAGCTTTTAGCGTTATGGAACGAGAATAATCAAAAAAATAAAAAAAATCAAAAGAGACATCTCAACCGATTTACCTTTGCCTTCAACTTCCAAACTCTCTGTGCTCCATTTAACGTGACTTATGTGCAAAGTTCTAAAAAGTTAAACAACAATTAATTATATTTCGAAGATCCGGTGCAGATCTCCGTTTGGTGGCAACGAGACGCGTCTAGTATGGCGGGGGAGGGGGAGGGGAGGTCGAGCTCTGGAACGGTTTGTATCTGGCCAGAGTGATCGTGTTCAAAGTTAGCGTCATAAAATATGGAGAAACTTGAGTAATTATAGAAAATTCCTCTCCCGCGTTAGAACAGGGTGCTTTGGGCATGAAAAATCGTGTAATCTATGGAAGTATAATAGAGGATCGTTTTTTTTTCTCTCGAAATTACAACAAATATCGCTCACTTTATTCAACAACGTCAAATATCGAAAATCGTCAATTTTCAGCTGTGCACGTTTTCGGAATGCCCAGAAAATGTACTATATCCCAGCAAAAGCGGCATAAATTTAACTTAATATTTACTCGCTACAGGTAAGTAACAGAAAGTGTTGTTTTTGCATTTTGAAGAAAAGGTATTGTTTAATTATTTTTTATAAATACATTAATATTTTTCAACTGGAAAAATAATATTCAAAACTAAAAAAATCTTTTGCACAGTACAAAGTTCAATAAGTGGCTTGATATTTATTTTTAATACTTTTCATTATATTTGTAAACTTTAAAAACGATCTCCTGAAAAATCAAGCTTTTGACGTTGTTGAAAGTTGTGAAGGGTATGTCATTCCTTAGTTTATAAAAAAAACAATGACATTGAACACTTCAATATACAGTTCCAAACATTTATAATTTGTTGCCGACAGAGGTTAAAGGTTAAAATAAAATATGGAACAAAGGCAATATGAAAGAAAGGGTAAATGATGAAGAGTTGATTCTATGAAAATTGTGAAGTACTTTTTTCTTTATTTTTTGTGTGTATATTAGGTTAAAATTTATAAAAAAAACAATAAAGCACGTATTTCAAAGAACTCCACCGACAAGACACATAAGAAGGCTTTGTGGGTCTCTGAAAATAAATATTTTTTTAAATATCTTAATTATTTATATATTTTTTTAAATAAATGTATTCTGTTAAAGTAATGAAAAAAAGTGTTCTTTATTAAAAAAAAAACCTTAAATAACAATGTTCATAATGCGATCTCTCAGAAAAATGTATCCCAAAACGATGTTTGCAATAAATGAACTGAATTCAAGGAATGTACTACAACACTCTCTCTAAAACTCTCTTTATCAATCATAGTTCACATTGTGTAATACCATTTAATCGCTCTTAGCTCTAAGAATGTACGTGATCCATCCGCTATATTATTGCCCGAACGCAAAAAGCCGTATCCCGTACGTTCAGAAGAATCATGATATCAATCTTCAGTTTATTTAGCTTTTTATTTAAAGGAATAACCCACAAAGCAACTCCTTAAGAGGCTTGTCTGCAGGTAGGACAGCAAGGTGAGGAAAGGTAAATGTAAAAAATACATCACAAACACCCAGACCAATTAAAAATAAATCTTTCTTGAATTTACTTTGCACTTGGCGGGAATTGAACCCATGACGCCAGAACACGCAGCCAAACGTCTACTTAACTACGCCACGGCACATGTACGCTAAAAATGTCTACATCAAGACTGCTGGTTTCGGAATGACCTTTCCATCATCTGGCTTAGACTTAGACTTAGATTTTAAGTAAACAGTAATTAAAAATAATATTATTTTTTGACATCTCATCAAAGATGAAGAAGAATATGGAAGTCTGGGCATTTGCGGGGCTGACGACTGTCATAGGCTGGTTTAAGTTATCACTTTACAATTTTTGTAACATTCATCAATTTTACCTATTATTGACAACCACACTACTCAAATTCTCGGAAATTCTATAAACTTATGTGAACCAATTTTGAAACATTATTCTTGAATCACTAGAACTTCACTAGAGACATCTATTGGTGAGATGAAAAGAAGTCTTTTTTTAGCAGAAACTCTTATATTGATATGTGAGGTCCGAATCATGGATTGTAATCACGCACATGAGAAACGCCAGAAAATATCATTTTCACTTTTGTCATTTTAGCTTATAATTTGACCAGATAATTTATTTACAACATTTTGAGTGTGTCCAAAAACTTGTCCACAGATCTGGATTTTCTCCAACTTTTCATATAATTTTTTGACATCTCTCAAAAAATAATATGAAAAATAACACTTATAATTGGAGAAAATCCAGGTTTGTGAACAAGTATTTGGACACACTCAAAATGTTGTAAATTAAAAATAAGATTAATAATATCAATCAACAGTTTTTAGCAGTTTTTAATACACATAATCTAGAAAAATATTTTTCCCCCTATGTATTTAGTATAGCCTTAGTCACAGCTCGTGTATGGAAAGTGACAGTTGGAAAAGGGTTCCGAGGAAAATATTCCTCATTGTTCGGGTCTGAAAGAAATTATATTTAACGTCAAATAATGTTGTCCTTAAAACGTTGACCCTCGCTATATCCGAAATTGTTTCCCGATTACAAAAGACTCTCGTCAAGTCTTAATACAAACGTATTCCAGACAACAAAGAAACCTTTTATACATCTCGTACATTTTTTTTTCTCAAAATTTTAAGTATAAGCTTATTTTGTAATATTTTTACAACATTCAATTTTTTATAGCATTTCAGTGTGTCCAAATACTTGTTCACAAATCACAAAGCACATTAGTAAGTTTTTGGCACTCTTAGATACATTGTGAGATCACAACTACTGCCAAAATTACTGGACAAATTATAACCTATAAAAAAAAATTAAAGCATATTTTTAGGCGGGTTTTAAGTATGTGAATTTAAGCCATGATTTGTACCTTGTAGACAAATAGAAAGAGTATTTGCTAATTAAATGATTTCCCTGTTCTAACACAGATATCGTTTGTGAACTCAAGTGTACTGTGTAACAAAGTTGATAAATATATCTATGAGCCCCAAAAATTGAGTAGTGTGGTTTCCGAACATGGGTAGAATATATTTATTTATTGATTTGGCGTTTAATTTGTAGAACTCTATTTTAATTTATGTATTAATTTTAAATCAAACACAGATTTTTGAGTCTACTAAGTTGTATTTTATTAACAAAAACACATAAAAAATTATATTGTGACAATCGTTTCGCCTTGTTAAGGCATTATCAAACGAATGTGAAGATCAGAATCGAATGTGTAGGTACCTACATTCCCCATTAGCTACTGTTGTCTCCCATAAATTATTGCTGCACGTGTTAAAACTGTCACTTAGAATTGTATAGCTACATAAGGACCGTAGTCCATTTGATCTTCACATTCGTTTGATAATGCCCTAACAAGGCGAAACAATTGTCACAATATAATTTTTTATGTGTTTTTGTTAATAAAATACAACTTAGTAGACTCAAAAATCTGTGTTTGATTTAAAATTAATACATAAAATGGGTAGAATAGGTGAAAATATTTTTTACATTAAAAGCATTGTTACCTTTGTGATATGGTAATATAACACTCTCCTTATAATTCATCTGTCTCTTGTGTAATACCACTTGATCACTTGATGATCACAGTGATCACTTAACCAAGCCTATGTCGGTCGTTGTAAATGTCGACATTTTCATGTTCTTCTTGTCTATGTTGATTTTTTCATATTTCATTTTTAACGCATTTTTTAAGTGAAACATTTTAAGAATGACTAGGCTTGGATCAGACGAAAAACTAGAACGCTTTTTTTTCGAATTCGACCAACACTTGAAAGGTAAAAATGGGTGAGTCTTTTCTACTCTCTCTACTGCATACCTCATGGATAGTCTACGTGAATGCGCCAAGTGTACTGCATTAATGCGTGGCATTATAACCAGGAGATGGTTGGATATTTTACTATGTACGGTAAAAGACAATGTGAATATGTTTAACTCTACACATTTTTACAAACCTGAATGTTAACAAGATTTAGAACTAACTAAACGAAAAACATCAATGAAACTGTATAAAATACGGAGTTTATAATTTTTTTTGTATTTTTATCAACAACACAAATCTATCAATTTCATACTTTTTACTTTTTTCGAACCCAGAAACTCTGACTCAAAGTCAGCGACACTAACGACGGGACTGCAACCATTAACGCTTTAAACACATTTACGCATTAAAACGTCACATTACGTCAATTTTGGGGGAATTAAGTTGGCATATTTTATAAACATATATAGTGAATGCATTACACTATATGGTAAAATGAATAAATGTAAAAATGTAGATTCCCCATTGATTTGAGGTTTACTTTGCGGAATAACATGATTTAAACACAAAAATACAACACAACAAATTGCCATATTTTTCATTTTACAAATATAAACACTACTTGTTTCAGAACACCTAAATCATAATAAAGTAATATTTATTTTTGCATAAATAACGATGTCATTATCGAGAGAACGTACGGCATTCTCGCTGTACATACTACAGATGTTCTCGAAACTAGTCCTGTTTATATGTTCTTTTAAACCTTCCCCTCCCGGTGATATGTATTTACTACAACTCGACTTTTCAAATGAGAATATCAATATAAAATATAATATATACGGGCTCAGAATTTTTGTATTTCTCCGTAATATAATCATGTATTACATGAAAGAATTATTTTATAAAATTATTCTTTTGCAGCGACGGAAATAAATAATTTGTGAAAAAATCGGGAATAAAATCACCAATACACAAACGTTTCTCATTGTTTCAGCGCGTGCCGTTGCTTTGTGCATACGCGCAAGTTAAGTAGTGCGCAGGCCGTCGTATGCAACGGTCATGTGGCTACGCTAGCTATTGCGACTTTTAACGATGTTTTTTTTTCTCGTTTTCAGATAATTCTTACAGCTAACATTATAAAATTGTTAAATTTCAACGTCAACTATGGTCAATAAAAGCAACATTTATGAATATTCACATTTTTCCTGTTTTTAAACCATATTTTCACATGGTGTACAAAATACATATCAACGGAGGACGTGGAAGTTTTTAGTACCGTAAGGGAAGGGAAGAGTTTTATATTGCATAAAAGTATTTTTAAATATAAGTATTTTATATTGCATACATTCCAATATCATTATCGAGATAATGTGAGGTATTCTCGCCGTACATACAGATGTCTGTATTAATATTATATCCCGTGCGACCTATGATATTCCTGTATAAAGGCTGAGGCGAACATTTGGTGGGAGGGCCTCCTCGCGGGAATATAGGGACAGGCTATAAACTTAAAATAACGCTGCTTTCAAGCCTACTTTAAATGATTTACACGAGCTATTGTGAATACTCGATGATATATCGGCGCGTTTTCTGCGAATATTCCATTTCCTTTCAGAAATAAATATATTACTTATTCAATGGTAGAACTATTAATGTGAGGATTCTAGACGTCTAGGATGTTTTTATGGGGTTTTTATGAGTTTAACATGTGCGTTAACCCTTTTGATATTTTTTTTTACCTCAGAATGAGGGTAATTTTGCTTCTTTGACTCTTTTTTGTCTACGTTGGAACAAAAACTTGTTTTCTTTCGCAAGGTGAAATTTATTTATTTATTTTTATAAATCACAATTTTTAACATATATTAAAAATAAAAAATAAAAAGTTATTTTGCAGAGACCCACCAAGCCACCTTGTGTGTCTTGTCGGTGGAGTTCTTTTTGCATACATTTTTTTATTGTTTTTTAACCATTTTAACCTAATATATACACACAAAAAAGGAGAAAAATTAACAATATAATCTTTTTTACAATGTTCATAAAATTAACTCTTGATCATTTACCCATTCCTTTATTTTGCCTTTGTTCCATCTTTTATTTTGACCTCTAACATCCGTCGGCAACAAATTAAAAATGTTCGGAACGATATATTGCAGTGTTCGACTTCCATATTTATTGTTGATTCTTGGGACTATCAGACCTTCGTTTTGTGTAAATCGTGTATCATGGTTGTGTACTAGAAGATTTCGATATTTTTGTCTAGTTTGTTGCTCAACGATGATACTCATCCACAATATTCCACGTACCGGCAGTAATTTTAAATGTTTATATAACAAGATTGGATTGTCCCTTTGATTATATATATGACTGGGTACAATTTTTTTGATTATGGAATATTGCAGATTTTGAACCATTTTTAAATTTGTTTTCGTCGAATGTCCCCAAGACTTAATTCCATATCTTATTAAGGATTCTACTAAAGAACAGTATATAATCTTTAAGGTTGGTTTAGGCAGGATAAATATATATTGTGAAATGAAATGTACCTATCCTTTTTGGTGCTGAGATTTTTTCTTATATTATTTGTTTTCTAAAATAAGACTTTTCAAATTTAGTGATTAAACTAAGTTTTAACAAAAAATGTATTTCTTTTTTGAGAAAAAAAAAATCAATATACAATATGCGGAATCCAAGACGTCGTTGAGACAATGGTATGCCCATGTGAAGAGAATGGAACCATCCAGACTCCCTCACATTGCATTGCATGGCCAACTCCAAAGTAAACGACTCCTAGACAGACCACCAAAGAGATGGATTGACAGCTGGGAATCGAAATCGCAGGAGTCTAATCCCTCTCAAATACATGCCACAAGTCGTACACCTAGATGAAAAATAATTTACGAGATTGAATGAGGATCACTGAGATAAAAGAAGTATGTAAATCAAAGATGTCATTAGGTGGAGAAGGCAACGAAGAAGACAGAGGAGAATGGCACGGACAACCCCAAGGTAGACCACCAAAGAAATGTATTGACTGATCTGGGAATCGACATTGCAGGAGGATAATCAATCCATCTTAAAACAGGTCAAAAGCCTAAGACCAAGAGTAAGAAGAACGATTTAAGCAAGAACATTATTTAAAATAGGTTTAATTGTGGTTAATTTCTTGGTCCACCTAATACTGATGATAGCAAATCAAGTTTTGCCTACCTGGGATGAGGTATGATTGTTGTACAAAATCAGGGATTATGTTCAATCCCATCAATTAATGCCCTCAGCCATCAAAATGCAAGAGAACAATAGATTCATGGTACCAGATTGAGATAACAACGTGTATAATTGTGATGACTCTATTTCGGATAGATTGCAGCATCGAATCCGAACGCCACACAAATTCGTAGCTTGGAGAAACTTCTGTGAGCCTGGTAGAATTCTAAGATAAATACTGTTTAAACTCAGTTTTACGTCGTTTTCAAACGATAATTAAATTATGTAACTTTGTTTATCTCCAAGTTTGACTCTCGCTCAATTGTTATAATTGCCTTTGATAAATTCAAATATTTTAATTTTTACGAATATTAATTTAAGCTGGCGTATTTTCCGAACGGATAACTTTTTTAAACATTTTTTCATGGTGAAACTTTTTTATTTCTAAATTGAAAGTACAAATCTAGATTGATTTCGACAAAATTTTAATTATCAAATCTAACCTGAAATTCAGGACTGTTATTGATTTTCTTACATCAATTTGTAATTTTATAATACATTCAACCTATTAACAAGAAGAAAATATGTTAAATGGAATTATTTGTTTACTTTACGTATTTATTTAAATAAAAAATAAGATAAAAACTGAATCGGCAGTGCACAATGGAGTCCTGTTTCCAACCCTAAAGTATGGACGTCAAGCATCGAATTGGAAAAAGAAGGGGAAAGCATGCAGTAGAAATGCGATCTCCCAGACGAGTCGAAATAATCGGTGGGTATGTATGAGGAGATGCATGAACGTGGAAGAGGCGAAGAACGTTTGCAAAATTGTATATTTATACACACACATATATATATATATATATATATATATATATATATATATATATATATATATATATATATATATATATATATATATATATATATATATATATATATATATATATATATATATATATATATATATATGTAATAAAATAACTAGGTACCTACCTATACATTTTATTAAGTACTTACAAATAGTACCTACATAAAACAGTTCTACCACCAGATGTCGCATGCGTCGCACAGAATTAAACAAAAGAGATCCGATGGAAAAAATATAATATTATTAACTGTCAGAATCAGATAGATATAAAAATTATTGTAAAGATTAATTGAGAATAAACTTTTATTGTCGTTTCTTTAATTACAAAGCAACACATTGTTTATTTTATTATTATACACCCACTTTACATATTATTTACACCCAATTTATAAAGAAAAATATTACCACGTTATATGTATATATATATATATATATATATATATATATATATATATATATATATATATATATACATGTTTAAGAAAGGAATAAATGCAAGGCTGAGATAAGCATTATCGATAAAATTATTATTAGACATGGGTGATGAAAAAATAAGCTGAATTATAACAAATAACGCCATCATTAAAATAACTCTTTACTTTGTTCATTTTTTTATTCGATAATTTAAAGCTAATCACACCAATTAGTGTAGAAAATTGGTCACGTACTTTTCTAGCTCTTAATATTTCGAATATTTGTCATAGAAAACTTAGGCTTAAAACAAATACAACCCGATAGAAGTAACGAATGCAATTCCAATGGAGTATACGAAAAAGTAACAGCTACTCATTATTCAAACCTCTACAATATATTTTTTTATCACGATATTCGGTATCTTGCTATGAATAGATTACGTGATATTACGTAAAACGTGGTACTTTCCACAATATCCAGTTGAATTCAATTGTACCGTGCTTTCATTTCAATTTAATGATGAAAAACTGCAAAATATTATCCTTAAAAGGGAGAAACAGATACAGACTTAGACTATTGATGACGCTTTTTTAAATTCTTATTGTCTATCATTATTATTTTCACATCATAATTCACGTCTGTGTAAGCACCCTTAAAGTAGTATTTTACGAAATGGCGCTCTAAAAAATATTTATAATTATTATAATACACCGTAGAGTAACAATTTTCATAATTCCGTCCGCCTCCGTAGTGTAATGGTCAGCACACCCGACTACCGTTCTGGTTCAATTCCCAGGATGGGGGGTTAAATAAATATAAGTGATTTTTTCACTCAAAGATTTATTCAATATTAGCCTGGACTGGTACCTGAAGCGGAAGGCTGATCACCTTTCCTTCATGTGTTAACGATCAAAATAACACTGCGTTTATATTGTGCAGTGCCCTATGCACCATTGGGTGCGGATAAGCATTGGGGTGAATTATTACATATTTGTACAGGTCTCAAAATATAATTGCATAATAGTATCCCAGTGAAATAACATGTTGTAAAAAAATAACGCTCACTCCTTTGAAGAACGTCATAAATCAAAAATCGACAATTTTCAGTTGTGCATGTTTTCGGAATGCCCAGAGAATGTATTATATCCGAGCAAAAGAGGCATATTTTTAACTTAATATTTACCCGCTACAGGGCAGAAAGTGTTGTTTTGCATTTTTAAGAAAATGTGTTGTTTGATTATTTTTTTATATAAAATATAAATATTTTTTAAATGGAGAAAAACCTTCAGGTTTTACCTAAAAAGATCTGTTCCACAGTAAAAAGTGTAATAAGTGGCTTGATAATTATTTTTCATACATTGTATTATATTTTTAAACTTTAAAAACGTTCTCCTGAAAAATCAAGTTTTTTGATTTATGACGTTCTTGAAAGGAGTGAGCGATATGTGTATCTCTTTGTCACATTGAATTACGTCATATGAAGGAGATCGGAATTATTTTGCTGGTCAGCCATAAAGCGGAAACGTAGGATTCTACATACTCACATCTAATATTTTATCCACATTCAGAGTAACGGTCTTTGAGCATTAGAAAGTTCTTCTGGCGTGGGTCAGTCGGGAGGAATTCACTTCCAAATGTTTGGAACTTATTCAATTATTTTTTGAAAAAGCACAGCCAAGCAAAAAGTACATGGAAATTCTACGATGCCAACATGTGGCGTTTTTAGAAAGCTCAAACACATAAAATATAAGGGAGCATTTTAAGCACCAAAGCTTTGAAGTTAATACGAATAACTTATTTGTTTTAAAAAAAAGTTGTTAAAAATCATGACTTCTTACAATTGTTTTTCGAATTATTGTGCTATATTCAAATACTAGATTTATTTACAACATTTTGTGTGTGTCCAAATACTTGTTCACAAAATCTGGATTACATCCAATCCAAATTTTGTGAACAAGTATTTGGACACACTTGAAATGTTGTAAATAAATTATCTGGTCAAATTATAAGTTTAAATAATAAAAATGAAAATGGTATTTTCTGGCGTTTCTCATGTGTGTGATTATAATCTAGGATTCGGACCTCATATACTAATATAAGAGTTTCTACTTAGATAAAATCTTCTTTACATCTCACCAATAGATGTCTCTAGTGAAGTTTTAGTGATTCAAGAACAAGGTTTCTAAATTGGTTCATATATATAGAACTTCCAAGAATTTGAGTAGTATGGTTGTCAATAATGGGTTGAATTGGTGAATGTTACACGTGTGTAAAGTGACCACTTAAACCTGCCTTTGACGGTCGTCAGTCCCGTAAATGCCCAGACTTCCATATTCTTCTTCATCTTTGATGAGATGTCAAAAAATAATACATAGATCATGTTAAATGAATCAAAATACGTGTTAACAAAGATTTGAATGATAAGTGGTGTTTAACAATTGCAAGAAGCTAATCCCCCTTAAAAACAGGCCACAAGGCCTACACCAACCTAAAGAAGAAGAAGGTATTTACCAAGTAAAATTAATAACATAAACCTTATTTTTTATTTGGCTATTTGCTGGTTGACGGTGTTATAATGTTGAACAAATAGAAATATGCATCACTTAATTTTAATAATAAGTGATATTAACCAAGTAAAAATTAAACTTTAAACAAAATATTTTATTGGGGTTTGAATTTCAAGAAATATAATGTTGGCAATTTAAAATATTTATATGATGCCGATAAGTATTTTAGACAACGTGTGTCGATCGAAAAAAGTAAGCGATGAAAAAAAACTGCGGGGTATTTTCACGCAGTCTTTTCATCTTGACGGTTATGTAACTGAATCTTTATCTATTGTTCAATGCTCTATATGGGGCGAAGGACAATGATATCAAATTAGTAACCCGGTGAAGTAGTTAAACAAAGGTCTCATTAGCTACCCGGAACGGGTTTACCCGACCTAAGATCACGACCTAGATATTTTTCTGAATACATCCTTTGTCACGCCTCAAATAATGAGATTTGCAATATACCTTCATCCCTTTTCCTACCCTTTGCTGGATTCCGCAAGCCATGCCGTATTTTTAATCAACTGTATTTCTTTTTTGTCCGTTTTGTTTGTTTTATTTTCATAAAAGCTCTTTCACACACGTTTATATCTTTAATACGTTATTTGAATTATTTGCCTCCATTCTACGCAAATAAAAAGCTTCATTCTTATAAATGTCACATATTTTCGAGAAATGCGAATACGAAGTGGAAAAATGGCTTGATTCAATATTTCTTATCTAGAATGACATTTTAATTTTTCTTTTATGATTATTAACGTTAAAGTCATATCATAAACATTTTTTTATGAACTTGGAATGAATGATTTATGACAATGATAACTTTATAATTTTTTTCAACGAAATTTAAATAAATTCATTAATAAATGTTCGTTAACTAAGTATTATTGAGAATTAACTGAAAAAACGTAGTTTTTATAGTATTATATATTGTAACACGTGTTTTGATGCGTTCAACACCATTATCAAACGTCGTTTGAATATATGTTGAGTGGATCGAAATAAGTATCAAAATATATTAAATTAGTGGTATTTACTAGACAAATTTGAATTAAGCATAAGAAAGATATAGCGACAAATTGACTGCCGAATCAATCTATTTTTTTAAATAAATTTAACAGTCGGATTGTGAATATATAATCCTTTTAGTTAAATGTTTTAGCTTAAATTAAATTTAAAATAATTGTTATTAAGTGGTATTCACCAAGTAAAACATAAATTATTCAATCTTTTTTTACTGACTTACTACATACTACATATACTTCATTAAAACATTTTTTCAAATTTTAATCTTAAATTTTTATGGTCAACTTAGCTAGAACAAGTAACTAATCAAGTACCTTGCGTACAAAGAGTTATTACTTAAGAAAAATATGAATTTCTTTGTGTAAAAAAAAGTACGGATAAATCAGAAAAGCAATCAAAATGAATTTGACATAGTTTGTCAAAAAGTTTTTTTTAGGTTTCATCAATATTTTATAATTTATGGAGTTCATAAAAAAACTTTTGACGGTCTATATAAGGCAGAAGATAATAATTTTCATGGGTTAGTGCTGAAAACTTCCCCTAACTTCCGACATTCTAAAGTTATACATATGTACACACCTAAAGGAGAATTCCTTTGAACACCAAGTTTCTTATATTATACCAGATTGACCGAATCAAAGAAAACTCGAGATTTTCAAAGTGTATTCAAGTTTTCAATTTTATTTCTGTATCTTTATATTCATATAGAAACGAGATATATATTTTCATGTCCTTCGCATCAAAAATAATTTAAATAATTTAAAATTAAATTTGAGTATGAAACTCCGAGTATTCTATCATTAAATGATGAATTTATATTCTTCCAGTGTTCTTCTCATTCCACCTTCGTTTCCTTTCGCAAACAGCTGTAATGTCGCTAAAAGTGTTTGCATTTATTTTGTTTATTTTTATTATTTACATAAAATTATTTAAAAATCACATTTGAAATTAACGCTGCTAGTTTTGGAAGAGATGATTTCCTATCGACAGGTGTTTTAAATCTCAAGTACGGTTTAATAGGCTGGTTTAAGTGATTACTTTACACTTGTGAAACATTCACTAATTCTACCCATGATTGACAACCACACTACTCAAATTCTTAGAAGTTCTATACATATGATCCAATTCCAAAACATTGTTCTTGAATCACAAGAGTTTCACTAGAGACATCTATTGGTGAGATGAAAAGCAGAAGCTTTTTATTGAGCAGAACCTTTTTTATTAGATTGTTAGATCCAAATCCTGGATTATAGTCACACACATGAGAAACGCCAAAAAATATCGTTTAAATATATATTTGATCCAAAAATGTACATATGATCCAATTTAAAAAAATTGTTTTTATCACTAGAATTTCAATAGAGACACCTATTGGTGAGATGATATGATGATGGTTATTGGAGATAATCCAGATTTGTGAACAAGTGTTTGGACATACTCAAAATGTTGTAGCTATGTATATATATGTTTTCAATCGTTTTGGCCAATATAACAAGTATGTTTTTGGTTGTTGGAAGATATTGCTTTTTAGCAATAACCCCAACTATATACTTATTTATTTTCATTTTAAATAAATAAAATAAATAAATAAATGATTCACTGGAGGTTGAATTACGAATGGCATCGTAAAACAATGAGCGCTAATTGTCGACTTCATAAATCACCTGAGGTGACTGTAAAGCTCCCGCAGGCATTCCTCAAAGCCAAGCTTCCCTTTCTGGATCTTCTCGGGAGGGTCACGCCCTCGTCGGCACTCTCAATGGAGGGATTACCAGGACAACAGGACTAAGTGACAGGTCCATTCAATGGCACAAAGGACTGGAAGGTGCGCCCGTGTCGGGGAAAGATCGAATATTCGGATTTCATTATAATGCCGCTAATAGCAAAGAAGGTGAGGAAGGATTATTTAGGACACCTTTCGTCTTTAGGTGTATATTATGCCCGTATAATGAACTAATGTGGGGACCGAAATGATAGAGTTGTCGGTCAATAAAAGCTCCCTCTATATTCCCTGGTCCAGTAAAGATTTTATTTTATTTTATTTGTTCGGGAATTGTACAGCTTTACATTTAAAAAAGTATAAAATAAACAAAAGTTACATCAACAATAATAAACATTACATTACATTAACAAAAACATTAACATTAATAAAAACAAAGCTAATTAAACAATTCAACATTTATGTTATAATAACTATTAAAAACATTCAGAGATAAAAATAGGGGATGGTATAAAAAAAAAGATTTTGCAGGAAGGATGAGGGTGGTTTAAGGATTTTTTTCTAGGTAAGAAGTTTAAAAATAAGAATATGTATACACATATACATGAAAATTGCATATACAGAAATAAAAGATGTGTGCATAAATAAACTTATGTATATACATAAAATATAGATTAAGTGTAAAAAATAGTTTGTACTAAATGCAATAAAACCTTATTAAATAAATAAATAATAAAATATATTATTTTTTGACATCTCATCAAAGATGAAGAAGAATATGGAAGTCTGGGCATTTTCGGGGCTGACGACCGTCATAGGCAGTACTTGTAACATTCACCAATTCTACCCAATATTGACAACCACACAACTCAAATTCTATATACATGAACCAATTTCGAAACTTTGTTCTTGAATCACTAGAACTTCACTAGAGACGTCTTTTGGTGAGATGAAAAAAAATTGGTTTTTATTGAGCGGAAACTCTTTTATTAGTATGTATGTGAGATCCGAATCCTGTATAATAATCACATACATAAGAAACGCCAAAAAATATCATTATTTTTTTAAAATATTTAAGCTTATAATGTGACCAGTAAATTTATTTACAACATATGAATTGGTACCAGGACTCAGTTGTGCACTGCCAGTTGATCTTTCACTGGTAGACTTATATTTGCTGTAACTGGTTTTAGAGCACCATTTACTCTGTACCTAGCATTCCTCTCCTTTACCAATCTTTCCATCCCTGAAAGTATGTTTAGTTATAAGTAAATTGGTGTCTGAAATCAAATACGACAGAAATACTTGAGCGAACAGCGCAATAATGAATCCGTTGTCTTGACATTTAATTTTGAATATTTATCACTAAGCACAGGATGTGAAATTTACCTTCGCTCTCTCACTGGGTAAACACGAAAATCCAGCAGCGGATGTGGAATGAGGAAAGTTTACTTATTACAAGAAATCTCATACGGCTGGCTTCACAGCAAGAAAGGTGAATTTCCCTCCAACAAAAGCTCGACGAAAAATCACCGAAAAAGATTTTTTCCTGAAATAATTCTTGTTTTGATAACATATAAAGTATAGGTGGCGGTGTAATAAATTAGCTCAAATTTGAAACGTCACGGGGCAATGAACACGTATTATTTGAAACGTTTCATTTTTGGATGCCTTCATTACACTAACATGCCTTCATTACATTTCATTCATTCAAACCCTTTTCCGCACCCCAATGGTGCATAGGGCACTGCATTATAAACCCAGTGTTATCTTGATCGTTAACACACGAAGGAAAGGTGATCAGCCTTCCGCTTCAGGTACCAGTCCAGGGTAATATTGAATAAATATTAGAGTGAAAATATCACTTATATTTATTTGACCCCCCCTGGGAATCGAACCCGGGACCTCCAGAACGATAGTCGAGCTTGCTAACCATTACACTACAGAGGCGGACAGACATTACATTTCACTGAGATATTTTATGAGATAGAAAGAAAGATAGAGATAGAGAGCTTTTTTGCCATATACAATAAATGGAACAGCTTTTTTTACCATTTACAAAATGAACTGCATATTACTAAAAATATGTCTGACACTTTAGCGCTTCCCACGAGTAGAACAAACTCTAAACAAGGTTCCTATATTTATCGTTCATCAAAATTTATCAACAATGAATATAGGAATTTTGTTCTACTCGACATTGTTAGCACCTAGATCGCTTACATAGTAAGTCGATATTCTTTTCCTCCCTCTCGTCCCTCTTCCAGGTATTTATGTACATATATAAAACTACAAATGTGAAATTTTGTAACTGGAATGGTAAAAATACCTGTTTAGTGTTGTTTTTAATATATATGCATTTATGTAACTTTTCTGTCAAATTTCCAAATAAATAAAATAATAATTAAAAGGTTTGTAATATTACTAAAAGAATATATTTTTTCGCCAAGATTCAATACTACCGGTATTGAGACGCACCCATCTCTTCGTCAGCAAAATCACTACACTAGCATACGAACTGCACTACCAGTATAGCACCATCGACACATATCATATTTATCACATGTGTTATTAGTCGGACCAAAAACAACTAAGTCCTGAAGATGAATCAAGTACGTTAGGTTTGACAAGTACTCACGGTGAGTGGTTTGATACTGCCATAACTTAAGTAACTTATAAAATGTATAATAAATCTGAAGTTTAGAATTAGCTTCACATACGGTGTTTAAAAATGATGCGGAATGCATCGAAACACGTGTCACAGTAGATTTTAAGAAATAATGGTATTTACTAAGTAAAACATGATTTAAAAATTTATGTACTAATTCTAAAACATTGAAATACTCATAGTTAGGTTATTGTTAATTAAATGATGCGGAATGCATCGAAACATGAGTCACAGTACGGCTGTCCAAATTTAAAACACAGTAAGGAACATTTTTTTGTAGTACGTTTTTTTGCATTTATGGATTAAGTAGACTGTACTTAGTCCAAAAATGCAAAAAAAACGTACTACAAAAAAATGTCCCTTATTGTGTTTTAAATTTGGACAGCCGAGTAGATTTTAAGAAAAAGTGGTATTTACCAATTATTTTTTTAAATTAATTTGGATAGATTTTACCACAAAGTGACTGCCGAACAAATTAATGAAATCATAATAAATTGAATAGAAATAAAAATTTACGATTATTTTTATATTTATTATAATAAGAGAATATTGACCGGTTTCGAAGCTTAAAACTTCTTCCATAAAAGTAATTAATGAATCAAAAGGAATTCTCAATTTCTATTTTTATTTATTATTATTTAGTACTTCCAATTTTGATTACATTTTAAATGTCTCTAATGCATATTTATTAAAAATTCTTTCATAAGTTATTACATGTTATTTAATCTGACCAATTTTTCATTTTAAAGCACTTTGTTTATACGACTTTAAAGCGATAATTTCAGTGCTAAAACATGGTTTGCAAACGTTAATATACAAAATACGTCGAAGCCTTTTTACAGTGAAAATGGACAGTTTTTCAACACCATAATTTTTCAAGTATTTGCTGCAAATGTCAACCATTCGAGATGACCTGTAAACACACGCGGCACTTTAGACTGGGAGTACTTTATTGGTAATTGAGAACCGACATTTCTGCACCAACAAATGACCACACTGTGTCACCAGTGATAGTAGGAAATTGAAAAGGACCAAAGGAGCGTTCCACCAATTACATTCAACCTCCTTCCAATTTCATAGCTCCCCATAATTCCTTACATGACTTCATATCATGTATTAACCGACTATCATCCCTTAGAACATCTCAAGGGTGGAAATTGGAACGTAAATGACTAACTTATTGAATAGGAATTTACTTCGTAAAATACTATTATCTGTTAACATTATAAAATAAAACAACTTTGTTTTAACCATTTTTTATTGGTACACTTTTTCCAACCGGTTTCGACAAGAACCTTGTCATCCTCAGGGTTTATGTACTAATTCTAAAACATTGAAATACTCATAGTTAGGTTATTGTTAATTAGAAACCGGTTGGAAAAAGTATACAAATAAAAAGTTTTTAAAACAAAGTTGTTTTATTTTATAAAGTTTATAAAATGTGCTACAATGTATCTGCGAAAAACATACAAGAAACTATTATGTGTTTTTAATATATCAATTAAAAAATATTATAATCTTTTTTATTTGTCTTTCTCCGTGGTGTAATTGTTAGTTTGTTTAGCTACCGCGCTAGAGATCAAAATCTTGATAAATGATCTATTTACACACTTGTAATATTCACCGTTCCACCCATGATTGACTTCCACACTTCTCAATTTCTTAGAAGTTCTATATATGTATGATCCAATTTTGAAACATTGTACTTGAATCACTAGAGATAGATCACTAGGTAAAATTGGTGAACGTTACACGTATGTAAAGTAATCACTTAAACCAGCCTATAACGGTTGTAAGCCCTGTAAATACCCAAGTTCCATATTCTTCTTCATTTATGTTGAAATTTGGTATTGTTGAAACTTCTAGATATATTGATCAAACTCGTAACATAGTATGCGCGAGTTTACAATAGCCATCTATTGTGAGATGTGAAAAGCTTTTAATAAACAGATATTTTCCACTTCCATTAAAAGTGTGAATCCTAGTTTATATTCACATACACGAAAAACGCTTAAAAACATAATTTTCGATTAATTTTAGCTTATAATTTGCCATTTTGAGTATGTCCAAATACATATTTATTCACAAATCTGAATTATCTCCAATTCTTTTTTTCCAGGGCTATTTTTCCAGGGTTATTTTTTCATTGTATAATTTTAGATTTGGCGTTTAATTTGTAGAACTCTAAATCTAGAATTTTAATTTATATTTTAAATGTTAAAATCAAACACCTATTTTTTGAGTCTACTAAATTGTTCTTTATTGTTAAAAAACACATAAAAAATATTTTTGTCACAATTTCAAACAACTGTTCGTTTGAAAATGCCACAGCAAGGCTAAAAAATTGTAACGAAGTTTTTTATAATGTGTTTTTTGACAATCAAATACAATTGAGTAAACAAGAAAAATTTTTTTTTTTTGATTTTAACTTGTAATATGTACAATATATACAATGATTAAAGAAAACACTTGTTTTTTACCACTTGAGTTTTATTATTGACCACATGTTTCACAAGTTAAACTTCCATCATTCAGGTCTGTATAATAACCTGAATGATGGATGTTTAACTTCTGAAACATGTAGTCAATAATAAAACTCAAGTGGTAAAAAACAAGTGTTTTCTTTAATCATGGTAACATGTCTTACCACAAAGTTAATGCCGAAACAATAAATAAAATGTACAATATATACATTTTTTTAACATTATTTAAAAAAAACTTGAAAACAAACCAAAAACCCCTAATGTTGTATCTTCATACATCGTTTGCCGTGCATTTTTTAATCATTTTATGAAAAAAAGCATATTGAATTACGATTGGAATATGAAATAAAACAGACTATTGTAATAACGTTTGACAATTTTGTTAATTTTCAACTGCAGTATTCGTAATTTGTTACAAAATCATTATTCACACTGTGTTTGAAATGATTTGGGAATACGCAGTACCATGGCACATTGTAATTTTATTGCATCACTGGGCTTAACGAAATTAATTACAGGCGAATAAATCGGATGTTAATAATTATTATTATTACCGAAGGCTCCTGAATAATAATTAATGATTAGGGCGGATATCAGGCGGGTGGGGGTGAAATATATGTTAGACGTACGATTTGAATACTCAAATATTTGAATAATGTCAACAGAGTGGTTGGAAAATTAATAACAAATATGTTACAATTTCACTAGAGACGTCTATTGGTAAGATGAAAAGAAGCTTTTTATTGAGCAGAAACTCTTATATTAGTATGGGAGGTCCGAATATGTAATATGAGATACCGTAAATGCCCATCCATATTCTTCTTCATCTTTGATGAGATGTCAAAAAATAATATTAAAAATAACTCCTATAACTGGAGATAATCCGGATTTATGAACAAGTATTTGGACACACTCAAAACGTAATCAGACTGGTTTGATGATGATGTCGGTTACGACGAAACCCGGTAGCTAGTAAAAAAAATCTATTCGGAAAAAAATACATTCATCGATTAAACCCACATTGACACCCACACTACTCAATATTTAAAGAATTTGAGTAGTGTGGTTGTCAATCATGGGTAGAACGGTGAATAGTGTGTAAAGACATAATTTTATCAGCCTATGACAGGTCACATGCTCTGTAAATGACAAGACTTCCATATATTCTTCATCTGTATTTTGAGATGTAAAAAAAAATTAAATTACTCCTAAAAAGAGAAACCCACGTTTGTTAACAAGTATTTAGACATACTAAAAATATCGTGAAAAAATAGTAAATTAATTGATAGAATGCCTCAGGTAAGGTTATTTACTTGAATACCAAAGCTTAAGAAAAGGTAAAACTTTATCGTTTTTATTTTATGTATTAATTTTAAATCAAACACAGATTTTTTGAGTCTACTAAGTTGTATTTTATTAACAAAAAACACATAAAAAATTATATTGTTTATATTGTTATATGACATTCATTTGATAATGCCCTAACAAGGCGAAACAATTGTCACAATATTTTTTTTATGTGTTTTTTGTTAATAAAATACAACTTAGTAGACTCAAAAAATCTGTGTTTGATTTAAAATTAATACATAAATTAAAATGGAGTTCTACAAATTAAACGCCAAGTCAATAAATAAATACTTTATCGTTTTCTTCCTAATAACCATTATACTAGTTATTTTTAGGCACCCTGTATTAATTAAATTGACAACTATTTAATTTATAAAATTAGCTCCGTACATTTTTATAAAACCCTATAAATTTTAGCTTTTGAACAAAACTTTTAACACGAACTCAATGTTACATAATGTACGATGTAATATTGGTATTAGATAAACGTAGAGAATAATTCGACAGCGGTATTTACATATTCATATGATTTATCTTATGTAAAATGTAAATTTAATGCATAGATTATGTTTGTATCATAATATGTCATGCGAATACACGTTAAATCCGAAAGTCTAATATATTGAATCACAGTGTAAGTGTTAAGTTTTAATTTGATTTCACAGTTAGTAAGTGATTTGGATGGAGTATGGAGCCTAATGGAGGAATGGGTAATGTGTGAACGAACCCTATAATTTAGTTAGAAACTATCTAGAGAATTAATGGTAAATATTTATCTCTATTAATCAACGATCCGTTTTGCTGAAATATATTATACAATTTAAAATGAAGAAATTAAATAATTTTTGGTTTTTGATTTTCACCGTGAAAAAACAGTTAAATCTTCTTTTTAATAAATTTATATTGTCCACTGATGGAATTGCACTTCGTGATGGAATTGCATTTTTAATATATTATTAGATTAAAACCAATATTTTTAGCTTTTCCACTTTATTTTTATTTGACCAGCGACCGGGTTTCGTCGTTACCGACATCATCAGAATGACCAGTCTGATGATGTCGGTAACGACGAAACCCGGTCGCTGGTCAAATAAAAATAAAGTGGAAAAGCTAAAAATATTGATTTTAATCTAATAATATTGTTAAATCTTCGTTAAAGTCTGTTATGCAAAAAAAGGTAAAAAAAAATATTAAAAATAAACTTGTATATTGGAAATATGAACACTGTAATTAGATGTAAATCTTAATTTTTCAAACCCTTATCCGCACTCCAATAGTGCATAGGGCACTGGATCATATAAACGCAGTGTTATCTTGATCAGTGTACACATAAAGAAAAGGTGTTCAGGCCTCCGCTTCAGGTACCAGTACAGGTGAATATTGAATAAATATTGGAGTAAAAAAATCACTTATATTTATTTGACCCCCCTAGGAATCGAACCTGGACCTCCAGAACGGTAGGCGAGCGTGCTGATCAGTACACTACGAAGGTGGACAAGATATAAATAAATAAAATAAAACACAAAACAACTATTTATTGTCTTCGGACACTCGTGAAATGACGTAGCTGTGTGATATCGACGCGCTTGTTTTCGGTAATCTTGCTTTGAAAAAGCTATCAAGTTTTGTTCGTACTTTTGAAGTTTTAAGATAAAATTTGTGATTATCAAGGCCGCTAAAAATTGTTTACATGCGGCGACACTTGAATTTTAGCGTGTATAATATTTTGACCGGATTTTTGTCCTTTAGATTCGAAGTTCGTTAAATAGAGGTCCGTCATATCGCGGTTTAACTGCATGTAATTCAATTCCTTCACATAAGCTAATTTAAAAAATAAAATAATAAAAAGGTTTTTTTGTTGTTTTATAGTATGTAAAAACATTCAACGATTAAAGAACACACTTGTTTTTTACCACTTGAGTTTTATTATAGACTACATGCTTCAGAAGTTAATCTTCCATCATTTATATACATGTACATATATAAATGATCTAATTATTTGTTATTTTTTGTTATTATACTGACCTGAATGATGGATGTTTAACTTCTGAAACATGTAGTCTATAATAAAACTCAAGTGGTAAAAACAAATGTTTTCTTTAATCATTGTAACATGTCTTACCACAAAGTTAATGCCGAAACAACAAATAAAACATATACGAACATATAAATATGTATTTAAAAATTCAAATAAAAAGCGCTTTTACACTTTTTTGTTTGGCCGTCCTGTTGAGTATAGCATTGGAAAGCGCGTATACGCGCTTAAGGCAGATAACCTGTTAATGATGATTTGTATGCTTTGCTGGGAGGTGCGTTCCTGCATTATGTGAGAGTAATTCTTAAATATTTAAAGAGTTTAAGTAATATTTTTTAAGCTTTACATATTTTCAATTTTTTTTTTTAAATAAGTGCTTGAAATAGGAATAAAATAAGCACAAAGACAAGCGCGTTTAAATGCTAAATTTAAGAGGCCGGCTTGGCGATAACGGTATGGGAGAGTGCGTAAACGAGCAAAGTTAGTCATTTAATGGTGCTTTATTGAGAGGTGCTTTCTTCTGATATGTGTGAGTAATTCTCAAATATTCTTGGTGTTAAAGCAATATTTTTACTATGCATGGGTTTGGATTGTCGAAATAAGATTGTGATTTCTTTATAGGCACCCTCGCGAATCCGTAGGTGGCGCTGCGCCGTAGTAGTTCGGACTCTAAAGATTTGCATGCGGACTGAACCGCTGCCAAAAGTAAAGCGAAGCAAACGGGACTAATACATTTATTCATAGGGCAAATGATAAGGGGAGGTAATTCCTGAATTACATTTGCGGTGTCGTCAAGGGGGATGGGGTCACTTGCATCGCGGGGTGACAACTTTATTGCTTTCAATATTACATGAATTTTTCAATAAAATGCTCTCTGATCCTCGTATGCTCGACGCTGAGCATTTTCTCGAAAACCAGTGGCATGCATTCTATATAGTCACAAAAACAGTGTATATCCAAACCTTTTCTTCTTTTACTTACGCTTACCCGCAATAATGGTGCACAGGGCACTGCTTGTATTTACGTAGTGTATCTTGATTGTTAATTGCAGAAAGGTGAAGTAACAAGTCTTTCTTATACCAGTCAGGGTCACAATATATGTACATACATAAAAATTGACATTGACCATGGGTAGGCAAAGAGATTAAAAAGCCACACAATGTCTTCCTCTGCTTCTATTTCCAGATACTTTTACTTCATACATTTATTATGTTGTACTTTCATCACTCATCTGTTCCACATGTCCAAACCACCTAGACATGACTTTTTTTCAAAAATATTTACAGATAGTACTTGTTTCAACCACGTAAACTTTCCTTATATCACAGTTCAAACAACTATTTTATATCATTTTGCCGTACATTAATTAATCTGAGAAGCCTTGGGATTCGTCAATATTCATAAGCAAAACACTATACTTTATCACACATTATACATCTTTGTCACCAGCACCTGCAGTTCTTCTCTGCTTTTAGCATGAATCACAGTATAATCAGCATACAAAAGGCAAGAGACAGATCAAAAGATTATTTTTATATTTATAATTATTATTGTATCGTTTTTATTTATGTCGGTAAATATGTTCATGACCACACTCTCCTTATCATCCACTGTTCACTTTCTGTAATACCACTTTTATAAACACTTATTCGTGGCTACCCGTTATCAATGCTTTTAATATCCAAAATATATTATTTTATCGTATTATTTATATCCGCCTCCGCCTCAAAATATATTATTTTATCGTTTGTTTAGTCCGCCTCCGTAGTGTTATGGTCAGCACGCTCGGCTACCATTCTGGAGGTCCCGGGTTCGATTCCCAGGGGGGGTCAAATAAATATAAGTGATTTTTTCACTTTAACATTTATGCAATATCACCCTGGAGTGGTGCCTGAAGCGGAGGGCTGATCACCTTTCCTTCGTGTGTCAAGATGACACTGCTTTTATATATTGCAGTGCCCTATGCACCATTGGGGTGCGGATAAGTGTTTGATTGATTGATTATTTATATCAGTAAATATAATCATGACCGGTAGACGTTTAAATTCGTTGTAAACAATGTTATTAGAAATATCATAGTTTCTTTGTGCGTCTAAAATGGAGTTACCCTAGGCGAGAGTAGGTACGTCTAGAACTAACATGGAAGCGGAAATGGCCACCAATGGGACCGGGGCTTAAGGCCATTCGCCATGCAAATGGCTTCCCTTCCTATGTCCGTCGTCCCACAATGGAAGTGAAAAGTGTACCTTGAATACAAAAGATTCCGGTTTTCTTAGATAAGTCCGGTTCCGAAGAACACGTACATATGTCCTTTGTTATTTCCATTTTAGAATTCCCCGTATGATTAAGTAAGAAACTCCGCAAAGAATTGTATCCGAGGTCGCACACGATGTATTATTCGGTATAAATGTGTAATAAAAGTTTCGTGATACGCTAATGTATGGAAGTGAAGCATATAGTTGGTAAAAGAAGAATGAAAGTATACTTAATGCAGTCGAAATGCTATCTTTTAGACTATAATTAATTATCCTTCTAGTCTTTACCTTATTATCCCTATTAATTTTTTAATTTCTTTATCACATTTCACCCTACAACGACCCCACCATATAATTGAACAGAAACGGCTGTATTTATCAGTATTTAGTGCGATTTCAATGTTTTCATATTTGAGTTTTACTAAGTATATACCGCTTTTTCTTAAAAACTATTTTGATCCATGTTTCGATGCATTCCCTATAATTTTCAAACACCGTTTATGAAGCTACATAATTCTAAATTTTATGGTTTTATCCTTTGAATATTTTTTCTTGTTTTTATTTATTGTTATTTATTTTTCAACATTTACCTTTTGTAATTTATTATTTTTATTTTTTTATTTGTCATCGTTTATTGAGTTTTGACTTTTATTTCTTACATTTTTTAATTATTTAAATATTTTTTTGTTCAATGGTTCTCATGCTTTCTTATCAGAAAATTCACTTAATTATTTCACATAAAGCTACGCTGTCATTTTATCAGTACCTACACTGTACTTTCTTTTCAGAATTTTTGTCTGATTTTTATCGTAATATATTTAATAATATACCAACAATACCATATATTTATTTTTATAAGAGAAACGCAATTGAAGTTTTTGCGCTACCCAATATTAACCGAATTATCGATTAAATATCTGCCGATCAAAATATTACTTCCTCAGTACATCTCTATGTGACGTCACACGGCTGAGAAGATGACGTATCGGTAGTAATTATTATTATTGAATTTCTCAACTCCAGGCTGACATTTTCCATCTTGGTTCGAGCAGATATCGGTACACGTACGCCGAAATATATTGGCGGATAATAAAGCTGTATCGGCAAGCCGGCAGAGACATGCCAATATAAAATGGCATACGGGTATTCGAGACTAAATCATACATACAGGATGAACAAAGTTTCAATCAAACGGTTGACAAAATTTAACTAATCAAAAGTTTAAAGGTTTGTCAAATGATTTAAAAAATATATTTATCGTGTAGTGGTTTTACAAGCTAGTATTCATGTAGAGGGACATGGATATTGAAAGCTTTTACATGTAAATTCACAGTGATCGGAATGCAGTAAAGTTTCACATTTTCTATAGTCTATAAATTTCGCAATTAAGTTTACAAAATAAAAAAAAATTGCTTTGCAAGAGAAGGTCTGTCAGGAAGCCTAAATGTTTCTGCTTAAGATCTAGGAATACGATGGGACAACTATAAAATAACTCAAATAGATGGTATGTACGATACTGTTCATAAAACGAAACGATTGCAACGTCACAGATTTTGTAGCGCGTTTTATTTTTTTTGTATTTTTTTCTTCCTCCTTCTTTAGTGCGTTTCATGTCAGCTTCCTCTGGCGTCGGATATAACTTGAGAGTAATCATCCATGTCTTGGGCAGCTGTAAACAGCACCTCCTGATCCTGAATGTTGAATAGTAATATGATAGGTCTCAATAAAAAAGAGAAGTAATTGTCAAATATCTATATTACAAAATAAAATATTTATAGTGAATTTAATACTTTGTTATATTTTAATTATTAAACAAACTTTAATTTAGAAAAAAGGTTTTTTTTTAATATTTATATATATTTATTTTTTGATCATCCTGTAGCTGGGAAGGAAGCTCTCTCATACTGCCGGGCATCGTTAAGGATCTCGGAGCGTCTTCGCTTCTCGTCGTCCATACTCGGAATACTGATGGGTTATCACAAGAGCTAAGTCCCTTGTCACTGTGGCGTACAGGCGAAATACTTATCTCTTTTCCGAGATCGGAATGCACCCCCTTAATCTCTCATTTAAAAACAATTCTAGGGAGTTTAGATTGTGAAAGTTGAAACGAACTTTTGGACGTAAAAAACTCAATTAGCTAAAATGTCAGCCACCCACTTTTCACGCCAAACTTCGTTTTCTTCTGACGCACCTATTGAGAAGTAACGTGATAATTTAAAGCTTATATACAAGCTTTAAATAATATTTACTTGACGCATTCCTATTTTCTTAAATATTGATATGTATATTTAAAAAAAAATATCTGTGTGTGATATATTATAAATTGTATTTTCTTAACACGTCCCAATATATGGCCATTTAAAAAAAACTTACCAAATGATAAAACGCGCTACAAAATCCGTGACGTTGCAATCGTTTCGTTTTATGAACAGTATCGTACATACCTTCTATTTGAGTTATTTTATAGCTGTTCCATCGCATTCTCAGATCTTATACAGATGCATTTAGGCTTCCTGACAGACTTTCTCTTGCAAATCATTTTTTTTTGTTTATTTTATGAACTTAGTTGCAAAATTTATAGACGATAGAAAATGTGAAACTAAATTGTATCTTGATCACTGTGAATTTACATATAAAAGCTTTCAATATCCCTGTCTCACTAAACAAATACAAGTTTGTAAAACCACTACACATTTTTTTTTCTAATTTCCTGCACCGACAACACGGTGTTTACTGAAACTGGTTGGAAAAGAATGGTTTAAAACAAATTTTGACTTTTATTTCACGAAGACGATTAAAACATTCTAAACATGGACAATTGGAAATGTGAATTGTAAATCATTCACATCATTCTTCAGTAATTCTTTCTCTGTCCAAGCGGCCAGACTATGGAAATAATTACTTTAATTAAAAAATGCACCTTCTTTAATAACTTTTAAGAAACGTCTGAGACATTACTATCTATCATAAGAACCCTAATGTCCATCAAACCTCCTCCCTTAGTTTTTCCCTCTACCTCTTTCCCTAAGATCCCCTTTTCCTTTGCCCTCCTTATTATCATCTTTTGTAATTATGTGTCTATGTAATTTATATGTTAATGTCAACAAATATCAATTTGTATTTTATGTTTTTTTTAACGTTCAAGTACTATGTACCCCTTGATTGCAAACAGCTATATATGGTATCAAACGTTTTGATCAATATCACTAGTTGTTGGGTAATATATAAAAAATTAAACAAGGTTTATTTGGTTGAATTCTACATTTATTTATGTATATTTTAATACGTGAACCTTAGGTTTGATAATGTCCTAAGAAGACGAAACGCGTCACGTATTAAAATATACATAAATATATGTAGAATTCAACCAAATAAACCTTACAACATTTTGAGTGTGTCCAAATACATGTTCACAAAATCTGGATTATCTCCAATTACAGGAGTTATTTTCATATTATTTTTTGACATCTCATCAAAGATGAAGAAGAATATGGAAGTCTGGGCATTTACGGGGCTTACGACCGTCATAGGCTGGTTTAAGTGATCACTTTACACACGTGTAACATTCACCAATTCTACCCATTATTGACAACCACACTACTCAAATTCTTGGAAGTTCTATATATATGAACCAATTTAGAAACCTTGTTCATGAATCACTAGAACTTCACTAGAGACATCTATTGTTCCTTGTTCATGAATCACTAGAACTTCACTAGAGACATCTATTGGTGAGATGTAAAGAAGCTTTTTACTAAGCAGAAACTCTCATATTAGTATGTGAGATCCGAATCCTGGATTATAAACCTTGTTTATTTTGGATATATTACCCAACAATTTCAAATGGAATTCTACCAACTGTCTGCAGTTACAATAAATATCACTAGGTTGCTTTTGGTTGGTTGGAACATATTGCTTTTTAGCTTAATCAAATTAGCCCGCCAATGCATTTATTTCTTTTTCTGTACATGAAGATTAAATAAATAAATAAAACGTAATTGTAAACATTTAAAAAAAAAATACATCCAATAGTTTAAGTTCCATATTATTAAAAAGCATATTATGAATTTACTAATGTGTGTGTCAATAATTACATGTCTGCATTGATTAATGTTAGGATTATTATTGACATGCCTGTCTATTAGTATGAAAATTTAAATCGCTAAAATCCAAAGTCAAATTACTGTCAGATATCGTGTGTGTCATCGGAATAATGAATATTGATGATGGTATGACTGTCTGTCAGCGTAAATTAGTTGGCAATCTAACCTCTTTGTGTCTATACATAATGGAGACGTGTCAATACAGGATGGCAAAAAAATATCATATGACATTTTTTATTATTATTTTTTATTTATTTACTTCATAGAAACATACATTTTGTTTACTAAATGTATTACGGCTCTTTAGGCATGGCCTGTGTTGAGTCGAAATACTTACATGTAAATAAAATTATTTTTTATTTTTTATCATTTTTTGTTATTTTATTAATATTAGATTAAATATACTACATACAAAAGATACTAATACAATGTACAGTTTAAAGGTTTTACAATAAAATAATTAAACCTGGACTTTAATTTATTCACTTTCTAAAACACAAAGTATTTTATTTCTCGAAATAATATATCAATATGATCCACAAAGTTAATGCTTTCAATATTTAAAACATCCATATTTTCCATTTACAAAAAAATATATTGTAAAGAAAAACCATGTGGCAAACGTATAAGTAGGTACCTAATACAGTAAGGAAGTTAAATAAAACATGTGTTATATTTGTAATAACGAAACAGGAGCACAAACTTTTCTCTTTGATTATACGTTTCACTCATGTGTATATTGTACTATTATTTGGCCTGTTTTAGTCACATTCTCTGTGTTCAAAGTTTACCCCTTAGATAATTTATTTATAATTTGTAACATATTTGCTTCTTAGTATTATAATGTAGATACCTAAAGTTTCGACTAAGTAAAATGTTATTTCTTACTTTCCTTTTCACCAAGTATGTCTTTTATTATTACTATAAACAAAGTAAATTTGTTGTTTTGAAACGTATTAACTGTGTTGAAAATCTAGAACCTGTTTACTTTTTTCTTCTTTATCTGTTTATTTCATTATACACATATTTTACCTATTATTTTTTGACATCTCATTAAAGATGAAGAAGAATATGGAAGCCCACATTTACGGGGCTGTCGACCGTCAAAGGCTGATTCAAGTGATCACATTACACAGTGTAACATTCACCAATTCTACCCATTATTGACAACCGCACTACTCAAATTATTGGAAGTTCTTGTATATATATGAACCAATTTTGAAATATTATTCTTGAATTACTAGAACTTCACTAGAGACATCTATTGGTGAGATGAAAACGTGTCAAAAAATAAAATGAAAAATAACTCCTGTAATTGGAGATTATCCAGATTTGTGAACAAGTATTTGGACACACTCAAAATGTTGTACATATTTTACATTTTAAATTTATATTGATATCTTCTCACCGAGTTTTCACATGCCGAGGGCACATTTAAAAGTAGTTATTTATAATTTATACAACAAACATCTTTTATACTCACATTTCTTCATGGAAGTGCATTTTATATACATGAATAAAACTACAACTCTATTGTTTTTTCACTTTTATTTTATTTTACAAGTGACCGGGTTTCATTGTTACTGACATCATCAAACTGGTGGGAGGTAAGACAAAATTCTATATTATATTCATAACAAGGCACGGTCAAAAACCATGATTATTTATTTTATCTGATTGTATATCATTTCTAATTCATTTTGTCACTTTAAAATAAAGGCAAGGTGATTAGTCTTGTGGTTCAAGTACCCTTTCAAGGTGATATTAAATAAATATGTGAGTGTAAAATCAATTAAATTAATTATTTCCTGGTATTCGATCCCGGGACCTGCATTGTAGTTAATTGCAGTAACCATTACAATATAAAGGATGACTATATATATATATATATATATATATATATATATATATATATATATATATATATATATATATATATATATATATATATATATATATATATATATATATATATATATATATATATATATATATATATATATATATATATATATATATATATATATATATATATATATATAAATATATACATATATTTATTTGAGTTAAATTTTAATAATTGTAGTAACCTTATATGACATTTATTGATTGAATCTAATAATTGTCAATATTATGAATTTTATATCTTTTTAAATATTTTTGTATCTCATTTTAAAACAGTTTTTCTTAGTAATAATAAAATATAAAATAAGCGCCCTCGAGGTAGGATTATAAAAAAATGATCAAATATAAAGAATCCAATGTGATTACTGATTTTAATTTTATTTTTTTCTTTGATAAAACTATTTATTTTATCGTATACGTTGTGAGGTTGGAACACATAATACAAAGTACACTTTTACTACCAGGAAAGCAGCTAGAAAGGGGAAATGAACAAAACAGGAAAATCTTTGAAAGTTTGGATATAAAGAATATACCCTTAAACTACTGCTCTACCATTCTTTGTCGTCTTTTATTTGTCTCTTTCTTCCTGATTTCAATTTTATATTGTAGCTCTAAAACTTTATACACTAAGCAGTGCCTTTAATAATGGAGCTGTAAAATATAATGGCTCACATCCATTAATATTTTTAATAAAAAAATATTTAATGTGTTTTTAGTTGACTTCAAAATGATAAAAGTATGTTTACTTAAGAAAACCTACGGCATAATATTTCGGTTATATAATTTTTGGGATTGGACTCTTACGATTTTTTCTCTCATCCTCGAAAAACGAAAATTCAACAAAGAGTGTTTTCAGATCTATTCGTGATGAGATTTGGACTATAGGTCAATACCCCACAGTGACCCCAAATCAAATATAAATATTTTCAACATTTCTTAATTTAATCGATATTGCTTATCTCATTTATTCGTGCATTATTTCCATATTCAACCATTTGAACTCTATCACACATATGACAGATCGCATTTAGACTGCATTCAGTCTACTTTCATCCTTCTTTTGCCAACCCAATGCTTCATTCCATAGAATAGAATTGATACCAGGGCTCCGAGGTGTACTGCCAGTTAGAATGAGCTTATGAACGTTTTCTCTAAGTTTTAATGATATAAATCCAAATATTTTTAACGATTCGCTGATATTTTTTTTATTTTTCCGCAAACTTTGAATGTTTCCGCCCCCACGTTTAAGGGATGAGTATTCGCTTTTTCATCATTCATTTCCGCCTTGACTTTTGAGGCATATGTGTAAACGTACGTATTATTATATCTACGTCTCTATTAAACGTATGGCATTCAAATATATATATCAGAATATGAATAATTCGGTTGTTTGATGCAGAAAATAACCGTTAAGAGAAAAACGTTTTATCTCAAGTTGTTGTTGATTATTTAATAATAATATACTGTTTTATTTTTTGACATCTCATCAAAGATGAAGAAGAATATGGAAGTCTGGGCATTTACGGGGCTGACGACCGTCATAGGCTGGTTTAAGTGATCACTTTACACAAGTGTAACATTCACCAATTCTACCCATTATTAACAACCACACTACTTACATTCTTGGAAGCTCTATATATATTAACCAATTTAGAAACCTGTCAAAAAATTATATGAAAATTACTCTTGTAATTGGAGATAATCCAGATTTTGTGAACAAGTATTTGGACACACTCAAAATGTTGTAAATAATATACTGTGTCAAAATACGTCACCATTATAATCTATGTTTCCTTTTACAAAAAAATCTTGTTCCTTAACCCCCCCCCCCCTTCCCTATATTTATTAAACTATATATACCCCTAAATATTTTTTGATCGTCAGTTTTAATTTTTACTAGAAGATGAAAACATCTGTAAGTTTTCGAAATTAATCGTATATATAAATAAAACTCATAAAGTGGTATATTCAAGTGTTTAATTAAAAAAAAACATTGTTGTAATAAATAAAGTGAGGTTACATTTTCATCACATGGTATTTTTTTGGAGACATTTGAAAGAAAAATACACGTTTATAAGGCTAATTAACTTCAAACCATCACGCCGCTTTCCTGTAGGGTAGGCAGAAAGAATAAAATGCCATACCGCTTTGTCCTTGTAAACAATATTTACCTTTTTCATGGTCATCCACCGTTTCATACAAACCTGGCAGTTATTCTGACCCCTGACCTTACCACTTTTAAGTATTTGAAATACTTGATCAGGTCATATTTTTATTGTTCTTAATTTTTTTTAATATTATTTTTTTAAAGAAAAATGTTTGTGTTTTTATTATTTACACAAATAATTCAATTTCAAACCATTTCTGTGAGCCTAAGCGGCTCATTATTAGAGAATGGTATTTAATTGTGGTTTCGAACCTAGAAACTGTGACTTAACACTGCGACACTAACCACGGGACCACAACCCGACTCCTATTGTTCTTATTCACAACTGCTTTCACCTTAACTGGTTTCCTATTTCCTTACTCGTTTGTTTTACATATCGTAATAATCTCACCTTAATCAATATTACCTTGGACTGGTACCGGATGCGGAGGCCTGATCACCTTTCTTTCATGTGTTAACGATCAAGATAACACTGCGTTTATATGATGCAGTGTCCTATGCACCATTGGGGTGCAGATAAGGGTTTTAGTGAATGAATAATCTCAACATTTATCATGCATAGTTTTGCCACGATTTTGTCTGAGAGATTGCATTTCGTATTCATTCTACTTTCATCCATCTTTAGCCAACTCTATGCTTTAATGGTTGGTACTGAAACTCCGTTGTGTACTGCCAATACTTTTTTAAAGGGATTACTTGAAAAGTCTCTACTTTTAGAGTCTTGTCTGCAGGTAGGATAGTAAGAATATGAACGGGAAATGTAAGAAATTCATATTATTTTTTGACATCTCATCAAAGATGAAGAAGATTATAGAAGTCTGGGCATTTACGGGGCTGACGACCGTCATAGGCTGGTTTAAGTGATTACTTTACACACGTGTAACATTCACCAATTCTACCCATTATTGACAATCACACTACTCAAATTCTCAAATTCTTCCATATTCTTCTTAATCTTTGATGTCAAAAAATAATATGAAAATAACTCCTGTAATCGGAGATAATCCAGATTTTGTGAACAAGTATTTGGACACACTCAAAATGTTGTAAGAAATTCAATTTATTTTAAGTGGATATCGAACCCGTAAAGCTATTTTGAAGGTATTAGAAGCACGTGTTTCGAGCATTGTTAAAAAAATACCTGTTAATGTAATATTACACACATCTAGAAGTAACAAAAAATTCTAAATAAATTTTTAACGATCAAAACTGGAACTGAAATTGATTCGTGAAAGTAATTACAAGCACGATAAAAGTTGTGAATTTTTTTACAATTTTTCGATATTTTTAATATCTTTCCATAAAGTTAACGATTCCGTTCGATAGCCCGAAAAATTGGATGATGCAGGAATTTAATCCGGGAGTTTAGCGACGGTCATTAAAAATAAGTGATTATTTCCGTAAAAAAAAACATGATTTTAATTATGGCCAATGCAAACTGTGTCATAAAAGTTTCAATATATTTTTATGCGTTCCGATTCGGGCGATGGATTTTATCCGGTAAAATGGTCGGTAAAAAAATGTTTTCATATCACTAAAATATAAAAAAATTTCCACATTTATTCGATATGCCTAGATTGGTTCTAAAAGTGATAGATGGACATTATCGGATTGCCCTCAAAGGTTCAATGTTCTCCACACAGACTTCAATTGAAAATTGTGTTGTCACAGGAAAACATGAAGAGATGGGGCTTGTTCACTACTTGATCTGATCAGTGCGATAGCGGAGAGAGGCAAGACTAACTATTCTCCAATTGCGGCGCATATTCTGTACCTTTCTCAAAAGCTAATCTCCTGGTTGTACAAAAGCCAAAAATCCGAGTAAAATAAAGGTATTTTTTTTAAAAATAAACATTGTGTAGTTGATAAAATTTATTTAAAATTAAACACGGTTATTGGATTGAATTCTACTTTTATTTACATATGTTTGATAACATGTGACGCGTTTCGTCTTATTAAGTCATTTTCAAACACTAAGACATGTGTTTGATAATGTCTTAATAAGACGAAACGCGTCACATATTATCAAAAATACGTAAATAAAAAATAATTCAATCCAATAACCGTGTTTAATTTTGGATAAATAACCCAACAATTCAAAATGGAATTCTACTAACGGTCTGCAATTTCAATAAACATTTTTTTTTGCATTATTATTAAATCTTTCAATGTAGGTATAAATATGTATCAATATGTGTGTATATAAGTATATGTAAGTGTATAAATAAACATATATAAACAATAAATATTTTTAACAGGCTAGGCAAATTAATGTTATATTACATGGAGAAGAACGTTTTTATTTGTAATAGCTGTTGTCATGTGTCAAAAAAACACCAAATATAAAACAAAATAAATATGACAAAAAAATCCTAAAAATTACGACTTTTTACTATCAAAAAACTTTATATTTTCAGAATTATTACATATGAATTTAAGAATTACTCTTACATAATATAAGAAAGATTTTACCAGCAAAGCATTATTGATAAAATTAAGAAAGGTGTATGGAGATTGTCATGTAAAACGAATGAGTGTAGAAAGAACAGAAAAACAAATTTATTTAATAATAGAAGCAGAAGAAGAATGACAAAAACATAGCACAATCAAGTATTTTAAATTTTCAAAATTAGTTAGGTCAGGAGTTAAAAATTGTCGGTGGCTATGTATGAGAAGATGCCTAGATATGCAAGACGCGAAGATTATTTTCAAATCCAGATTGGTGTAGCGTTCTATACTATCTGCCTACCGCTGTGGAGAAGCGGTGTGATGGTTAGTAAGTTAGTTAGTTAGTTTGTAAATAAAGCTGGTTGAAGTCAACATTAATCGTATAATAAATGGATGAAATGCGCAGAGCCGAGCAGTACATACATTAACGTCCACACTTTAAAGCTTCGCTACTAAATCCTACAGCTTAGGGCTGGATACAAGGGGTTGGGGCAGGAATTGGGACCTCATTCTTGCCCAGTGCTATGAACCAACCCTAAAGGAAACTAAATTAACACATGAACGATGAAAAATGACCTCATCTTATGACGCTAAATTGCATATGAAAATCTAACTGAAGTTCAGCAATGAAAATGTTTTCAGTGTATCCAAACTTTTGTTTTGAGATATAAGATTTCGCTTAGTTTAGGAACTTTTTACACAATTATTTTTTTTATCGTTATCTGTACATACATACATGAAAATAATACGTTATCTTTTTTCTTTTGTGGCACACTTTATAAACTTTAAACAATAAAACCACTTTGTTTCCAACCACTCTTTATATGTACTTTTCTCCATCCAGTTTCGACAAGAAACTTGTCATATTCAAGTCATCATTATTTGACAAGGTTCTTGTCAAAACCGGTTGATAAAAAGTACTAACAAAAATGGTAAATAACAAAGTAGTTTTATTTTATTATATCTAAAAAATATGATAATCTAGGTATTTATCTTTAATAATACGTTTTTTTCTCTAACTTGATGACCATTTAAGTATTTTTTTATAATCCTAAAATAATACATTAGACTAGTTAACCATTTTTCGTTTTGAAATATTCAAAACGGAATGTTTTATTAAATATTTCCTCAATCTACGATCAAATCCGTCAAAGCAACTTACTGAAATTATTCATATTATTTTTTGACATCTCATCAAAGATGAAGAAAAACATGGGGGTCTAGGCATTTACGGAACTGACGACTATCATAGGCTGGTTAAAGTGATTACTTTACATACGTGTAACATTAACCAATTCTACCCATAATTGACAATCTTTGATGAGATGTCAAAAAATAATATGAAAAATAACTCCTTTAAATTGGAGATAATCCAGATTTGTGAACAAATATTTGCACACACTCAAAATGTTATACTGAAATTTTAGTAATGTAGTTGTCATAAGTAAATAGTTTATAAAGTGATCACTTAAACTATTCAATGACAGATTGTAATCCCTATCAATACCCACACATTCATATTTGTAATTCACTTCTTGGATGATGTTAAAAGCATCGAAACACGGGTCACAAAAGAATTTAAAAAATAGTATTTATCAAATAAAAATTAAATCTTAATTCAAAATAAAATACAAAAATGTCCAACTATAACACCTGACCCGTGATTTTATGGTACCGTGCAAATTCCGCATGTATGAATGTGACTGCTTCCGCTTATTTTCGGGTGGATGACCGGAAGTCTCACGGTACTTCTGACTCGAAAGTGACAAATCCACTGCGGAAACAAGCTCCGAATCTAGTAGCCCTAAGTTGGAACGACAGCTCGGACATTTAGGGGTTTACGTACGGCCGAAAATAGCGTATAAAACGTTACAAGCGAAAACTACTTCTTATGCCTAAACGACACTAAGTATCTCTTAAATAATAAAAAAGATTCAAAAATAGTGAATTTATATAAAACATAATATTCTACATATTTTTCAATTATAATTGACTAATCATATTTTTGATCATGAATCATCTCACATGGATGTAAAAAATACAGAAGTCTGGGTATGTACAAGGTTTATATAACCATATCCGCTCCCTAGGTGGAGCATATGGAGTCCACAAACTGTCTCCAGGCTTTTCTGTCGGCTGCCAGCTCCCTTGCATCCTCTCAAGTCAGATCCGCGTCCCGAAGTTCTGATGAGAACTGCCGACGAATTGTCAGCAGTGGTCGTCCTGGGCGGCGCGAACCTGATGCCTTGTAAAAGAGGCAAGCTTGATTAAGGCTCTCAGGAGGCATGCGGAGTACATGGCCAAGCCAACTGAATCGCCTTTCCTTGACGACAGTTGTGACCAAGATTTGCTGCGTCCTACGCCTTATCTCTTCATTCCTCACAAAGTCGAACCACCGCACGCCTAAGATTCTCCGCAAACACCTATTTTCAAAGCTTAGTACACGGCTGCTCTGGGCCCTTGTAAGGTGCCATGTTTCACAGCCGTATAAGAGAACAGGAGCAATGCAGGCATTGTATAGGCGGCATTTGGTTTTCACCGTTACATGTTTCGTTACATGTTACGTTTCATGTACAAGGTTTACGACCTATTATATTTTATTACTCTCACAACAAAACTCAGCAAGAACACATTATTATAATTGTTATTATGTATTTGATGAAATAAAGAAATATACAAAAAAATATGAAACTTACTAACTAACTAACCATCACGCCGCTTTTCCGCAGGGGTAGGAAGAGAGAATCGAACGCCACACCACTCATTCTTCGCAAACATTCATTCTGAAATTTGAGAAGCTTAGTAAATTATGGGTCAAATGGTTACTTTTATATTTTTTTTTTAAAAAACCTTTATCCGCACCCCAATGATGCATAAGGCACTGTGTCATATAAACGCAGTGTTATCTTGATCGTTTACACATGAAGGAAAGGTGATCAGGCCTCCGCTTCAGGTACCAGTCCATGGTAGTATTGAATAAATATTACAGTGAATAAATCACTTATATTTATTTCACCCCCCTTGGGAATCGAACCCGGGACCTCCAGAACGGTAGCCGAGCGTGCTGACCATTACACTACGGAGGCGGACTATTATATTAAATGTGTTTAAAATTATAACTTGAACTAGTCTATGTCGGGATGTAAGCTTTGTAAAAAGTTAAGAATTCCATATTCTCATCATCTATATAGAGTTTTTTATAATGCAATATGTTTTTGACAACAAAAAATACGAGCGTTTAATATTTCAGATCCATTCGACGATTGAAAATTTGTCAAAATCGTGGTGATTTTTGGACCAAAGATCGAAACGTCGTAGTGACTCTAAATAAAATAAAAATATTAATATCAAAATATGAAAAGTGTTTTAAATCTATGTATACATCCAAGCTTTTATATGATTTTTTTTATTGATTTGTCTACTAAGATGTTTATTTTATAAAAAAAACTCATCCAAATAAAATTCAATTGTTTTATTTTTTGACATCTCATCGAAGATGAAGAAGAATATGGAAGTCTTGGCATTTACGGGGCTGACGACCGTCATATGCTGGTTTGAGTGATCACTTTACACACGTTTAACATTCACTAATTCCACCCATTATTGACAACCACACTACTCAAATGCTTGGAAGTTCTATATATATGAACCAATTTGGAAACATTATTCTTGAATCACTAGAACATCACTTGAGACATCTTTTGGTGAGATAAAAAGAAGCTTTTGTTTAATTGTTTTGTTTTAACGAAGAAAAACTAAAAAAATATTTTAGTATTTTTTTAGACTAGTTATACAACTAAGTAGACCCTTAAAATAAGTGTTTTGTATAAATCGTAGTCATACAGGTGAAAGTGACCAAGTGTATTATTTTACAAAAACGTGATCATTGACTATTTGATATCTTACTAGCTTAATATTGCCTTGAAAACATCCCAAAGGATTTTAAACTTGGAACTATAATATATTCACTAGTTTAAAATGACTAACTGCATTGGTATTTATTTTCTTGCTAGGCAATAGTGACTTAAATGGCCCTCCTGAACATTTTACGTTTAAGTAGTTGGTCACTTTCTCCTGTACGACTACGAAATATTTAAAATATTTAATATTCTTCTTTACCAATGTTGAGACAGCAATATAAATTAGGCAAACTAACGAAATGGTTGGCTAAATTTTTAATGCCTAATTAGTAGAATAATAATTTAGCATCTGAAGAAAACATCTCTGGAATGTAAATACATTTAATGTTCGTCCACAAGAGCGGAAAGTATTTAACGAAAACCTAATTACAAATTCATCGCAATTAATTTTCCCTTCGACTGTCCCATTCGCCATCTGCGCTACCCCGAGCCGGTTCGAGGGTGGGAAGAGCTCTCTCTGAATATTTCAGCTGATCCATCATTTAATTTAAGTTTTTATTATTACAGTACAAAACGGTTTCGACGAAGTGAAGAGATTACAAATGCCCTTGTCTAAATTAGTATTTCGGGCACGCATTCAATTTGAATGGTTTTTGTTAAGATAGTTAAATAAGATGGATAAAGAAATCAGCGAGTATTGTATTATATAGGGTGGCTATTTTAAGGGTGTTATTACTGATATACTAACGAAAAATGAGGTACATGTTGAACAGTCTCTGCTAAATAAGTTGGAGTTCCAAAAAAAATATTGTGGTGAAGTTAATTTCTTTAAAATATGCTTCTTATGCCTATTTATTAGACCTGTTTGTGGTTTTTATATTTTGCCATATATTAGTTTTGGTAACTTAAAAAAAACCTTTTTTTGTAATTTATTATTTGTGTTCCAGTCTTGTTAACCTTAATTCCATGTCTCAATATGAGAAAAAGAAATTACTCATCGAGAATATTATATATATGACTTATGTATATAATATTTTTTGATAAATAAATAAATAAGTTATCTATCATGGGTAAAATGATGAACGTTACACGTGTATGTATAAAGTGATTACTTAAATCAGTTCGTAAGCCCTATAAATGCCCTGACTTTCATTTTCTTCTTCATCTATGTTGAGATGACAAAATGTAAAACTATGATCAATATATACTAAATGACCATTTTTATCACTCATGCTTTATTTAGAAACAACGTCGTCAATTCAATTTAAATTGTAATACTAATATTTTTGTATTAGTAATACAGTTTGTTCCACTATACAAGCGTATACTATGAGAGTATGTATGATGAGATGCCTGAATGTATGAATAATGAAAAGAGTCTGAAAGAATTTAAAAATAAATGTATTGTTTACTATAAGGAAATGTAAATATATATCTTTAGATGATGTAATTTTAGTGTAAATAATATTTTATAAAAGTTGTAATATGTATAAGCTAACTTTAGAAATAAAAAAATTAAGTGATCGTTAAAGCCAGCCAAATGCTAAGTAATAAGCTTTGGGATACCTAGACTTTCATCATCTAATTTCATATAAAAAAATAAAAAATCTTTTATCTCAAGCTGGGAGACAAATTTCCGAGTTTGATTAATGTCGTTAGCAATCATGGATAGAATGATGTATATTTTTTCACTATAATATGAGCACTTTCAAAATTAATATAGCAAACAAAAGATGAAAGGATGCTGTCATTCGAAAATTGCTTAGGGAAATGGTAGTTGGTGCATCGACATGTTTCCCTAATATGATACCGAAGCCTCGTACTATGGAAACTGTTTTCTGCAGTAGCGGAATGGCGATTATCTTAAACAACCATCAAGTTTTAGTATTTAGTGAACGAGCGGTTGCGGCTGGTGGCCGATTATTTACTATTAAGCCGGACCTCCTAATAGTCTCGCCATTTGCCCAATTAATGATTCAGTGACCTGGCCTTGTTTCACCCGTGACACTTAATCGTGGGAATTATAACTGAATCCAGTCAGGTCACACTGACTAGAGTACTCCGGAAATGAGAGTTCTTTCGAAAAATAACGAGAAAATATAAGACAATTTCGGTTAGTTTAGAAGAGATGAAGAATTTCAACTGAAGCCAGTCAGGACACACTGACTTAAGTACTACTTAAGTGAGAAATGCCTTCGAAAAATACGGAAAAAAACCTATAATTTAGATTTGATTAGGATAGGTTAAGAGAGGAATTACAACTGGAGCCAGTCAGGTCATACTGACTAAAGTACTCCTGAAGTGGGAAATACCTTCGAAAAATGCGGATGAAATAATTTAGGTTAAGATAGGTTAAGCAAAGAATTGCAATTAAAGCCAATTAGGTCATTCTTTGTTAAGCACTCCTTAAATGAAAATTTCCTTAAAAAATATACTAAATTTATTTTTTGCTTATGTTAGTTAAGATGGAAAAAAATTCAACTAAAGCCAGGTTATTATAACATAAGTTCTAATAAAATGAGAAACACAAGAAAGTACAAGAAAATATGAAATAATTTAGTTTAAGTTGAGTAAGGTGAAAATTTTCAACTGAAGGCAGTCAGGTCAAACTGACTAATGCACAGTTGAAATGAGAAATACCTTCGAAAAAATACGAGTAAGTATAAAAAAGGTTAGGTTTGATATGGTCTAGTAAGGTGAGGTTGTACTGGAGCTAGTCAAGTCATATTGACAAAATTCTCCTTAAAGAGAAATGTCTTGGAAAAATAACGAGCCAAATCTATAAATAAGAAAATAGGTTAGGTTAGGGATGGCTTGGTTAGGTAAGGAATTTCAACTGAAGCCAATCAGGTCATACTGAGTAAAATATTCCTCAAATGAGAAACGACTTTAAAAAATAACGAGGAATCGGATAATTTTGGCGAAGATATATGTGATCACTTTACACACGTAACATTCACCAATTCTACCTATTATTGACAACCATACTACTCAAATACTTGGAAGTTCTATATAAATGAACCAATTTTAAAACATAATTATTCAATCACTAGAACTTTAGTATTTTTTTATAGATTCGAATTGCATTATTATTTACCTTGCTTAATAAGTACAAGGTTTATAGATTAATTAGTGGATTTTTGTTTCTTCCAGCTAATTCAATATGTTTTATTTGAATCTGTGTTGGGAAAAAGAGGGGTAATCTAGTGTACATAAAGGTATTGTTTCAACCGTGATACTTGTTTAAAAATATTACAACTGAAGCCAGTTAGGTCAATTCGAGTAGTGTGATGTCAATCACGGGTAGAATGGTGATTGTTGCATGTATTAAGTGATTACTCAACATGCCGATGATGATAGGTCATAAGCCCTGTAAATACCCAGACTTCTTTATCTTTCTTGAAATGTTAAAATAATGTCAAAAACAGTGAAGAAAATCCAGATTTGTATTTAGACACACTAAAATTGTTGTTAAATAGAAGTAAAAATAAAATTTTTAACTTCCGTATGTAATCGATGCCCAGAGAATGTCAAACTTTTATTCTAATTACGCTTAATATGGGATTTAAGTAATTCAAACTTGGCAAACTAACATTAAAAGGCCAATCATACTAGTTAAGCGTGTTATTCCTCGTTCAGAATAACACTGGTCCCATATATGGCGCAGTTCCACTGCACTTTGGTTTGTTATTATTTCTAATGTATGATATTAGGAGGCGAGTGTGTATTCAAACACACATTTTCACAAAAGATAATGCATCCAGTTGTTAGTTTTAATAATTAATTAACACTTAAACTCTCAATTTGAATTTTTATTACAAAATAATAAAAAGTGTGTGTGGCCGGGTTCAGTTGAACTGTTCAGTTTGTCTGCTTACATAAAAAAGAAATCAAACACATTTATGACATTTTAAATTTATTTTTTACTAAAATAAATTGTATGCATTTAATTAAATCACAATGTTAATTATATTTAAAAAAAAATGCAGGGACCTACAAGCCACCTTGTGTGTCGTGTCGGTGGAGTTCTTTTTCAATACACAATTTATTGTTTTAACCCATTTTAATAAACACACAAAAAGAGAGAAAAAAATTAATAAATAAACATTTTACAATTTTCATAAAATTAATCCTTGATCATTCACCCATTCCTTTATTTTTCCTTTGTTCCTTATTTTATTTTTACCTCTAACATCCATCGGCAACAAATTAAAAATGTTCGGAACGATATAAACAGTAATGCAATCGAAAACATTGATAGTGTTTAGTGACAGAAGCTGTCAATGTAGCTTTTAAGTTCAACGGATGACGCTGCCATTGCGTGAAAAAAAACAAATTTTGACATGTTTAATTTCACAATGCTTTTGTAAACGTGAAAATATTGAAAAATCATGAGACAATGCAATTGAAAAAATTGAAAATTCTAAATGACAGCAGCTGTCGAAAAGCACGAGTTCACCATAAAAATGTTAAATAATATAATCTGTTTTTCAAATGTTCAACAGATGGCGCTGCCATAAGGTTTAAAAAAAATATATATATATAACAGGTATTAAAAAAAAGCATAATTTACCTCTCACAGAGCAGGTACTGTACACTGTCGAATGCGGGGATGCGGATAAATGTTATAAGAAGAAGAAAAACAAAATAGAAAAGCGTAAAAATAATTATTACCAATTTTGTGTGAATTAGGTGAATTAATTAACAATTTTCTGAAGCTTTTAATGAAGAGACGTTTCACGTAGCTTGCAAATGAATTTCATTAAGAGGCTTCAAATGACAATGCCCGGAACCACTGTGCGGTCACTTCAGAAATTTATTAAAACTCCTCGAAAAGAATATCAAAAATCGCCGAGAGCTTTCAAAAATGGGGGATCATTCTGAAGCATTTTTGACCTCTTTGATCGTATGGATGAAAAGAGTCCTGAACCTTTGTGATTGGGATTCGTTATGTTCGTGTCCCGAATGTAACGCCGTTAGAGAGACGGGTAACGGGATCTGTCTCTCACCTGTGATCGTTTATATCCGTTACACAAACCCTCAACGCCAAAGTATGCAAGTGAAGTTTGAAACGTGACGATTTCGATGGTCGTTAGATGAGTAGCAAGGGTAGTGTGAGTATGAAAGCAATACTTTTCACAAAGTTTTTCACAAACTACGTTTTTTTTTTAAATATATTTTTATTTCAACCCTTACGCGAGTATATTTGCCTAGAATTTTCACTCATGAATTAAATGAAATTATAGCAACTTTAAATATAAAGAGTATATCCGCTCACGAGTAGGCATAGGCTGTGAAACTTTAAAAGTTGAAGCCTGAGTAGGGTCATGATAAGCGGTGTTGCATAAGCCGTAGCTAGATTTTAGAGCCACTTGGACGTTAGGTAATTAAAAATAATAATAATTCAACATTAGTGCATTGTTACTCGTACTTTGATCGTCAATAGTATGAAAGAGAGCTGATCAATCGCATTCCATTCGGTCGCTACTAGAGATTACTCTAGCTATAATATGATTTAGGTCCTTATAAACAATTTATTTTTAATAAGAATTTCTTTAAAATAATCAAATTAATTTAGTTTGATATTTAACGATACACTATCACCGCGTTTTAATGAGTCACGTAAGTTTTTTTGTTAATTCCTTGAGAACACCTACATAACTGTACGAATGTGGACATTATTTTTTGACATCTCATCAAAGATGAAGAAGAATATGGAGTCAGGGCAATTACGGGAAAGACGACCGTCATAGGCTGGTTTCAGTGATCAATCCACTTACGTGTAACATTAACTAATTCTACATATATTGACAACCACACTACTCAAATAAAAAAAAAGAAACATTTGGACACACTCAAAATGTTGTTAATGTAGAAATTCACTGTTAACTTTAGTCTAATCTAGCTTTTATTTCATTTTTTTTTAAATTTTGTTTAATAAAGTATTAATTTAAATAAAATTAAATCAGGTTTTTTTTTTTTTGACATCTCAACAAAGATGAATAAAAAAACAGAAAAAATATCAAAAAACTCCTATTTTATTTATTGTTTCGGCATTAACTTTGTGGTAAGACATGTTACAATGATTAAATAAAACACTTTGTTTTTTACCACTTGAGTTTTATTATAGACTACATGTTTCAGAAGTTAAACTTCCATCATTCAGGTCTGTATAATAGTTATTATACAGACCGGAATGATGGAAGTTTAACTTTTGAAACATGTAGTCTATAATAAAACTCAAGTGGTAAAAAACAAAGTGTTTTCTTTAATCAAAAAACTCCTAAGTGGAGAAAAACATATTTAGGAACAAGTACTTGAACAGACTCAAAATGTTGTTGAATCATATTTTCTTCATTTTCAAAGTATGATTTCATTAAAATTATCTATTAATTCGATATGAAATGATACATAATAAACGCGTCAAAGCGGCCAACATTAGTTTTCGCGTAAATTCCGTTAAGTTCATTAAGAACACCTAACTGTACGTGTGAAGCAATCCGCTCTCGTCTGCAGCCTCCTCTAGCCGTAACGGCGTTGAACAACACTTAACGCCCCCAGTTCGAGCCGTCGTTATGCAGAATGCAGCCTGCAGGTTGTACAACGGCTAACGGCTAACGAGACTTCATAACGTAAACTGATACCGTGCCAGTTTGGAAAACAACCCCTCATTCAAAGCACTTGTGGCTGAAACTTTTTCATTCAACTCTGTATTAAACTAATATTACTGAAAATAATTTTTAACCATTCTTATTTAAATATTTGGCGGTGTAGCAATAATTTTAACGAGTACTTTAATGATAACAATTATTGATGTCAACAAAGATGAAGAAGAATTTAGTAGGCTCGGTATTGACAGAGCTTATGACCTGCCATACAATCAAAATGTTGTGACTTTAATGATTGCTTCAAACAATTTATGATGGAAATATATATTTTTTTTAAATTTCTGGCCTTAATTTTGTGAAATAAAAAGATGATTTAACTAAAAAATAAAACATAAACATAAAAAATCTTTTTTCAGGTTTATTTTTGTAAACATAACTAGTTTATAGAACATTGAAACTAGTCGTATTTACAACAAACTAAAAAAGTACAAATATTACTTTTTTATGTAAATATTGAATATTTATGCATTTCGATAATAATGGAAGAGAAAATGATGTGTTTGAATTCATAAGATGCATTCTTTTTACCAAGATTCCGTTAAAACAAAATGCTTTTATAGTTAACCTACAATTTTGTAGTTATTCTTAACCAATAATTAGTGGTTAAAATTGCATTAAAGAGATTTATGGCTTTATTAAACAACATTTAAAACATTGATGACTAATCACTTATAAATCAATCCAAAAATTAATGAAAATTACAAGCAACAACAAAAAATAATAAAAAAAACAATAAATTTTAAACAACTTTAGTTTAAATAAACTTTGGTGTATAGTTTACCTGATAAAAAAATAGTTATACAAAACTATTAGTCGTGAAGTATGTATTTAGTGTAATAACATAAAAATAAAAACCCTTATTCGCACCCCAATGGTGCATAGGGCACTGTGTCATTTTAACGCAGTGTTATCTTGATCGTTTACACATGAAGGAAAGGTGATCAGCCCTCCGCTTCAGGTACCAGTCCATGGTGATATTGTATAAATATTACAGTGAAAAAATCACTTATATTTATTTCACCCCCCTTGGGAATCGAACCCGGGACCTCCAGAACGGTAGCCGAGCGTGCTGACCATTACACTACGGAGGCGGACATATATATATATATATATATATATATATATATATATATATATATATATATATATATATAAATAAATATATATATATATATATACATATATATATATATATATATATATATATATATATATATATATATATATATATATATATATATATATATATATATATATATATATATATATATATATATATATATATATATATATATATATATATATATATATATATATATATATATATATATATATATATATATATATATATATATATATATATATATATATATATATATATATATATATATATATAAATATATAAATATATATATATATATATATATATATATATATATATATATATACATATGTATGTATACGTATGTATATGTATATTTATAAATATATTCTTAAACTTCTTAGCTAGAAAAAAAAATCCTTTAACCACCTTCATTAATTCTTCTCCTTTCCTTCCCTTTCCTGCTAAATGTTTTTTTTATATAATACTCTTTTTTTGTTTAATCTCTGAATGTTTTTTAATAGTACTATAACATAAATGTGGAATTGTTTAATTGGCTTTTTTTTAACGTAACTATATTTTGTTAGTGTAATGTAATGTTTATTATTGTTAATGTAACTATTGTTTAATATACAATGTTTTTTATATGTAAGCTGTACAATTCCCGAATAAATAAAATAAAATAAATAAATCTAATAAATGAAAAGCAAATATTTGAAATAATTATATTGATAACCAACACTTATTTAAAAAAAAACGCTTCAAAATTTCTCAAATATATATCAAATTTTATAAAGTGCATGAAAACATTGAATAAAAATATACGTTCATTTTCAGAACACCATTCATTAATTTAGAAATGATATTTCGGATAAGATTCCAGTCCTCGCTTTATTTCTCTTTACCCAACATTTAAGTTGGGAACGAAGGGGTGAGATATATCAGAAAATTGATGAAGTTTACCAAACTTTGACAATTGAGATCTTAAGGGTAGTCATTTATATTTTGGTTCGGAGCAACTCAGGGAGATACTAGAGACGTTTGTTTTTATGAAAAATCGTAAAGAATTTTCTCGTAGCAAAGAAAATTGCTACGAATTATTTCTAGACGCTGACGATAATATAAAAAAGGTAAACATAAAATTCTTACGATTCCCATATCATTGTTATTTACTTAAAATAACAAAATTTCTCGGTGAAATACGATAATTTTATTTTTAGTTAAAGATATGTAACTGATTAATTGTGTTATGTGTTATATTGTTTTCTGCAGCAATTTTTTTAAACAAAAGCTAAGCAATTAAATCTTACTTGGTATCAAAACAGAGTAAGGTTAAATTTTTAATGCTTTGACCTCACAACATTTTGAGTGTGTACAAATACTAGTTAATACATCTGAGTTTTCTCTATTAATGATTTATTTTTATATTTTGATATCCCAGTATAGATGAAGAATAATATGGAAGTCTGGGTATTTACAGGGCTTATGGCCTATCATACGATAGTCATGTGGTGCAATATTCTCCATTCTACCCATGATTGACAACCACACCACTAAAATTTTTGGAACTAGATATATTGACCAATCTCACGACACAGCTCATATTAGTTCATAACAGCTATCGTTGTTGGATTAATAAATATATCATTAGCAGAGACCTATAGAGAGATTTCTATACAAGATTTGAGCTCCGTTATTTTTATATACCTACTGGAAAACGCCTGAAAATCAGATTTTTAACTTATTATTTGACTGGTTACATTTATACACAGCATTTCAGGACAAAAAATACATCAATAACCTTCCTGCAGATTTAAAAAAAATTAAAGACATCAAAATACTTATTAAAAAAAAAAGAATTATGAACCTGTTAATCTTAGATAGAAAAAATACTAAAAAATAGTTATATAAGATAAATTAAATTACCAACAAACGTAAACAATAAAAAATAAGTGTAAGCCCCTCTTTAAGCACAAGACCTTAGTTCTTTTATTGGAGAGAGCTGCGTTATTATTTTTAACATTAAAAAAGAAAAAAATGTCCATAAAATTAATGTATATAAAAAAAACATTTGTAACTATATTTATTTATAAAAATTAACATAAAATTAATATTTTGCAATGAAAATAGAAAAAATTCTATTCTACGCTTTCGGACTTACCCTTACATACTAAAATGCAGATTTTTTCATTTGACGCCAATGCGCCCAATTAAACAACAACGTTATTCGATGTTGTCGTTTTAAATTAAATCATAAACTGGTTTACAAAGAGTGGTGTACTCTTTTGCCATTATTCACTACTAAAAAACTCCGCCCTCGAAATCAGTGCGCGAAGGACGCGGCAAATATTCCCGCTTTTAATTAAGTCTCCTGAGATGCTGGAATAAAAGAAGTGCGCTGTTTCTTGTCAGAACTCTTCCTCCCATTCCCTCTGTCCTTTTAAAAATAATAATTCAAACTTCTCGCGTTTAACAGACGCCAAAATGTCTAGGAAGAGAATATGAATCAACGCTCCTTGTTTAACACATTTTCTTGTTTTATTTAATTAGACAAGAATACAAAGAAGCTTTCACTTTATCGTAAATAATTATTCGAAAACTTTGAATGACCAACGTTATTCCGAAATGTTTTATCGCTAGTAGGGTAAAATAACACTATATATTAATTGTAAATCAAACACTGATTTTCTAAGTTGTATTTTATTAAAAAAAAAACACATAACAATTAATATTGTGACAATTGTTTCGCCTAGTTATGGCATTTTCAGCCGAATGTAAAGATTAAATGGACTGACGGTCCTTATGTAGCTATACAATTCCAGGTACTTAAGTAACAGTTTTACTGCACATGTTAAAACTATTAATTCAGTACCTAGAATTGTATAGCTACATAAGGACCGTCAGTCCATTTAATTTTCACATTCGTTTGAAAATGACATAACTAGGCGAAACAATTGTCACCAAATTGATTTTAATGTATTTTTTAACAATAAAATACAACTTAGTATACCCAAAAAATCAGTGTTTTTTTAAAACATTTAATAACTACTTTCATAAATTGATTCGGCAGTATCTAGCAAGACATAAATTAAAAATAATTAATATTCCCTGAAACTTGTTTTGAATTTTCTGGAAATCATACAATACAATGCATACAATTTATGTAACTTCCACAGTAGTAGTTTAATTTTTATGCACCATTCTTGTCTAGCATATTTCTTGTAATATATATAGATATTTTTAAAATTTATTTATTTTAAGTGTAGACTACAGGTTAAATTATACACATGTACATTTTATACTATAGTATAAGGGAATATTTTATTTATGTAAATGATCCTTACATCTTTTCCACTTAGTTTTTACATTTTTATTAAGGATTCAGTTAAACTGTTTTTATTTTTTAAAAGTATTTCATAAGTTTATTGCTATATTAGAGTCTATCTTATTATAGTCTTTAATTAAACGAAACATAGACAAGATGATTACTCCTATCTTAGCAAAATGAAAGATAAAGATAGTATTTTTTTACCATACCACAAAGATGACAATGCTTTTAAAATACATAATGTATTGATCCATGTTTATGATCCATCCTGTTATCTATTCCCGTACAGCGCTAACGAATTCATTGTTGAGATAAATCTGAATAGATATTTTGCTCAGTTAACAAAAACCTTTAAACCTTTTTTGGGTCAATCTGCATACATACTTGACTCTTCACATAATATCTCACTATAGTATAGAGTATTTTGATGGTTTATTATTGGATTTAAAATAAAAGCATCACATTATTTTTATTTGAATGGACTATTTGTTTGAGGATCCTTTTCGTACGAATAAAAAGGTTTTTTTTAGTCATCAAAACCGCAAAACTTTAGCCGAGTAGCGTTTTTTGCCACTGCCTCCTATACTCCGGTGATTACGAGTAAACGGTAAATATTTTTTGTCGTCTTTTGTTAACTGAGATATAATATAAAGTTGTGCGATTACATTCTCGGCAACACAATGCGCATTGTTTGTAGACAAGAAACAAAAGGCTAAATTCATCTCGCCGATTTCAGCGATCACAAGACTTGCGCCGGGAATGAGTGCGGCAAACCTTATTGTATGGGGAGAGGGGCGCTAAACTTTTGGCTTACGTATTGTAAGAAAATAATTAAATACTTGATAATCTTAAAAAAGACTTCAGATGAAAGATTATTCACCCGATGGATAAGTATTACAGTTATATCAACTTCAAAAGAAACATTTTTTTTTACTCAAAATAAATGTGTCGCCTTCTTTCAAAATCCGCCAGATCCATGTATGTCGATTTTATAAAAAATGCTAAATTTTCCGGGTAGCATTTATGTTTCAAAGATTTGTCTATCTTCATATAAAATATTATGAAATAGAGAATTTCCCCACTTTTTTTGATTTTTTTTCAGTATTTGAAAAAAAAACAGGAGACAAAACGATCATGACGTCATTTTATTTTTTCACTTATTACCGCTCTCCGATAGGCCGATATGAGTCAGAAGGCAAATTTCATGAATATAGCGAAATTTGAAATACAACGCTGTTTTTATGTAGTTTTTAGCAAGGTTTTCAAGTTAATAAATATTTTAAACAATAAAACCCACAATTGGCATTCCGAATACCAAAAATAATCATTCATATTTTATCCTGATATTTTTATTTGAAAATTGAAGATTGATGATCAAATTTAAAGGTTAGGCATCCCTGGAATGGCGTATACGATTGTACGTTAGTACTGAGCACGAAGATAAACGATTTAGAACACGCTGCATCATCAGAGTTTTACCAAGAAACTAGGTCAAAATATACCAATTTTCATTAGCACTAGACTACAATTTCGCATTATGGTAAAGGAGAAAACTTAATTCTTAACAACTCCACCAGCGTATCTCGCAAATCTTGTTCATTTTAAGGGTAGGGTCATTCCCTTATTATTTGTTTTCAAATTATTATTCAATTTTTTAAGTTGATTTTATCATTGAAGAAATGTATTTATGAAATAATAGTAGATATTTTCTTGTATGGTTTTCGCAGATAATTTGTGGCACATTTTATAAACTTTATGAAATAAAATTATAACTTTATTTTTTAACAGCTTTTTCATTGATACTTTTCTTCAACCGGTTTCGACAAAAACCTTGTGATATTCAAGGTTGAACATGTACATGTTTATCCCAGAAGATGACAAGGTATTTTTGTCGAAACCGGTTGGAGGAAAGTACCAATAAAAAGTGGTTAAAAACAATGTTGGAGTTTGATTTTATAAATAGCAGAACTCTTGACGATGTGCTCAAATAATTACATTTAATATTATGGCTATCCGTTTCCATACTATAATGGTCAGTACGCTCGGCTACCGTACTGGAGGTCCCAGAATCGATCCAGGGGGGTCAAATAAATGTAAGTGATTTTTTCACTCTTATTTTTCTTCAATGTTACCTTGGACTGGTACCGGAAGCAGAAGGCTGATCACCTTTCCTTCATGTGTTAACGATCAAGATAATAATGCGTTTATATTATGCAGTGCCCTAGTCACATGGGTGCGGATAAGGGTTTGAATGAAAAAACGAATGAAATTAATGAATAATAAAAAAATCATTACTGGATCGTATCGTGAATATTACATGTGTGTAAAGTGATCACTTTAACCAGCGTATGACTTGAAACTTAGACTTCCAAATTCTTTTTCATCCAAATTCTTTTTCATCCGTGTCAAAGTTCAATAAATTTTCACAAAAAAAAATTGTTTTTGATATGTAAGCTCAATTTTACGATGAAAGTTGGTAAAAATCGTGATGATTTTTAGACAATAAATCACTACGTCACAGTGACTCTATAAAAGTCATGAATCCAACAAATAAATATATAAATTAAAAATAAAATAAAAATAAAAAACACCACCCTTAACCAATAAAAAATAAATAAAAACAAAAATGCCAAAATATCCTAGAGATATGCAAAGTAAAATATTCAAAAGGTGAGACGGGTAGTGAAAAGCTTCTCACAATATCACATTCCTGAAAACCATTCCTGAAATAGCGCCGTGTGCAGGACCGCGCTGAAACGCGGCCTTCCGACTCCCTTATGACGCAGTCGGCGAATAAGTAACCGCTTTAGGGCCATTTGACGCAACTGAAAGCGGTGATGGTTCACACAGACTAGGGCGGGCATTCCTTCGAGTGACGCGGGCACTTTGGAAGTACCTACCTACTTTTATTCTTAAGACCTTAAGACAGATTCGAGATACATACAAAAATGGTAACAAATACATTCGATATTTTGTTGTGACAATATGACCTTGTCATTTACAGATGTTTTTGGCGCTCAAAATTTAATTTAGATACAAAATGTATATTTAAAAAAAAAAGTTAATCACTACTTCATGAGTTTTATTTCAATAAGCATATCGCTCACTCCTTGTAACAACGTCATATATCAAAAATCGACAATTTTCAGTTCTGTATGTTTTCGGAATGCCCAGAAAATGTACTGTATTCCAGCAAAAGCGGCATATTTTTATCTTAATATTTACCCGCTACAGGGGAGAAAGTGTTGATTTTGCATTTTGAAGAAAAGGTATTGCTTAATTTAAAAAAAAATAAATATAAACTTAATATTTTTCAAATGTAGAAAAAATCTTCAGGTTTAACCTAAAAAGATATGTTGCACAGTAAAAAGTTCAATAAGTGGCTTGATATTTATTTATAATACATTTTATTATGCTCTTAAACTTAATAGTACATTTTCAGGGCATTCCGAAAACACGTACAACTGAAAAGTGACGATTTATGATAAATGACGTTTGATAAAAATATGATGATAAAGGAGTGAGCGATATGAGTTCATAAAAGTCATCTAACGAGATGTCAAAAATGTACAAATAACTCTCTAGTGGAGAAAACACAGATTTGTGATCAAGTATTTTGACACACTCAAAATATTTCGAATAAGATTTTTGAGCTAAGTATTGACCTATCTTGGTGGAACTGGATTTTATAAAACAAAACAAAATAATCTTTGGTTTTTTCCTCACATATTTTATTTCACCAGTTACTGGGTTTTGTCTTACCGATATCATCGGACTATATATGTTATCATTTTTATAATACAACTTAAAGTCATTCAATTTGAATTCATTTTCATATTTTGTTTAAATAATGGTTTTCAACCCCTGTCTTATTGTTTTATAAATATAACATAGCATTTTGTTTAGCCTCTTGTCAACCAGCCTGATTATATTGGTAACGACGAAATTCGGTCACTTGTTAAAAAATAAAATAAATGCGGAAAATCTATCTTTATATGTAGCTGTTTTTTTTTTTAATTTTAGAAATATATGACTTCTCGAGTATCAAGACATCTACGCAGACATGAAAAATAGAGTTATTTCAATACAAACTTGATACTACATATATATTGACTGACGTGTTTTTTCCCTATTACTTTGCCAGTAGCTTCGAGTATTTGGGCCTTTACCCGTTTCGGAAGGATGGCCCACAAAAAATATTATCAAATGAAACCAAAAAAACGTAGTACAGGAAATCTGAAAAAGTCGCCGAAAATGAACAAAATGTACGGGGGATGGCGGAGTATAGGGGTGTAGAACTTAGAAAGGGTTTGTACGACAGGGTGAGGAGGAAGAACGGGCTCCTGTGACGTCATAAAACTGACATTACACCTCAGCCGTTCCGTGAGGGAAATAGTGATTTTGGAAAATGTCGGTGTAAGAGGAATCCACGCGTTATTTTACGATGAAACATGTAAACTCCCCAATCACGTGTACCTGGATTTAGTTTAAAACATCCCTCGGGATATTTATTTCTACAACCTCAAGAACCGTACACATACGCATACACACAGAGATGTTTATTCTCATATTTATTTAAGATAACCCTAGATTGGTACTAAGAGCGGATTACTATTTATTTTGCCTTCTGTTATGAACGATAAATGTAACACTGCACCGATACGTTACACTAGCCTATGCACTATTCAGTATCTCAGTGACTTTGCAATAAGGATGGGAAAAAGTAAGCTTCCATGTTTTGTTTCTGTATATTTTAATCATTTTGTCTTTTCAAAAGCTAAATGATTAAGAAATAAATCAATAAATTTGTGGTACGGCAGAGTTTGTAAAAGGTTATTTGTTTTTCCACTGATTTCTCTTGTAATAATACAGTGGAGTTTAATATAAACTTTGATATAACCTCATTAATTTATTCGGAAGTCACATTGTATAGGGTGTTTTAAAATGATTCGGAATGCATCGAAAGACGTGTCACAATAGATTTTAAGAAAAACAAGGTATTTACCAAGTAAAACTTAAATTAAAAATAATATGACCTCCCTAATAAACTTTAACTTTTTATTATTTATTGATTCGGCATTAACTTTGTGGAATGACATGATTATTTTTATTTTTATAACACTTGAATAATCCACTTAATTGAGTTTTATTTTTATTTACGACTAGTTTCGAAAACGACAATTGTTTTCATCTTCTGGTACAAATTAAAACATTAGTAAATTTTTATTTTTTAATTTGTTCCAGAAGATGAAAACAATTGTCGTTTTTGAAACTAGTCGTGAATAAAAATAAAACTCAATTAACTGGATTATTCAAGTTTTATAAAAATAAAAATAACTTTAACTTTAATCCGCCTCCGTAGTGTAATGGTCAGCACGCTCGGCTACCGTTCAGGAGGTCCCGGGTTCGATTCCCAATTGGGGTAAAATAAATATAAGTGATTTTTTCACTGTATTATTTATTCAATATAACCATGGACTGGTACCTGAAGCGGAGGGCTGATCACCTTTCCTTCATGTGTAAACGATCAAGATAACACTGCGTTTATATGACACAGTGCCCTATGCACCATCCGGGTGCGGATAAGGGTTTTATTTATTATTTATTAACTTATTAATCTCCTAGACGAAATTATTGGAATAACCAAAAACCTTGTACAAATTTCACAATTCCACATATTTATGTGTATTGTTAACAATCCCGAAATTGTCGAAAAATAGATTAATAAAAAAAAACAAAAGTTATAAAAAAACGTGATGTGAAAAGTTTAGTCATTTATAGAGTTGGATAGGATATTCATAATTTTAGAAGCAAAAATATACAACGTATTAAAGTTTTTATGTCGATCTATGCATAAATGTATTTGTACATTAGGGTGGGGCATGTTTCGTATTGCAAAAGTTACGTTCGGTCTAAAACCAAAGATAAGTTTATAAAAAACCTTATAAAACCTGCTTAATAAAAAGCTTCTTTACATCTCACCAATAGATGTCTCTAGTGAAGTTCTAGTGATTCAAGAACAAGGTTTCTAAATTGGTTCATATATACAGAACTTCCAAGAATTTGAGTAGTGTGGTTGTCAATAATGAGAAGAATTGGTGAATGTTACACGTGTGTAAAGTGATCACTTAAACCAGCCTATGACGGTCGTCAGCCCCGTAAATGCCCAGACTTCATCATTGATGAGATGTCAAAAATTAATATGAAAATAACTCCTGTAATTGGAGATAATCCAGATTTTGTGAACAAGTATTTGGATACACTCGAAATGTTGTAAAGAATTGTACCTTTTTAAAGCTGATTTTTAAATCAACTTTTCGTCTAAATAAGTATTTTTTTACTTGATATGGAAAATATGAATAAGATAAAATAATTTAAAAACATTCATGAAAAAATGTTATATCAATATATTGTATGCGATTCAGACTATTATTCAATGCATTTTGACATCTCAACAAAGAATGAAGAAGAAAATTGAAGTCTGGTTCTTTACAGTGCTCATGACCTGTCATAGAATGATTAACCAATCGTTATAATATTCACCATTTAACCCACGTTTGACAAGTTCACTATATAAATTTGCTTCATGTTTGAGTTCACGGGGGCTATGTATGGTTGTTGTAAAATAGCTTTCTTGTTGCTTAATTAAGTTAAAATACGTTTTTGCTGAAACCCTTTTATTGAAATGTATGCAAGATCCTAACAGGATAATTTTACGTATTGGGAGATGCCTAAAAATAAATAAAACATGTAGTTTATAAATTGACCGTTGTTATTTTTATTTTCAAAATTTAAGGTGGGTGAAAATGTGTTAAGATATTTTGATGTCAAAATGTTACTCAAGGAAGTAGAGAAAACTCAGATTTGTGAACAAGGATATGGACGTACCTGAAATGTTGAGAATATTTTAAAATGAATAAATTCTGATTACAAAAAAGGGTGAAGTAAAAACCCAAAAAAAACAAAACTATTAAAATGGGGGAAAAGAAGAAAAAAGCAATATTGAGTCATTTAAGATGATTGGAGACCATATAAAGACCAACATTTCAGGTACGTAAAAATTCTTGTATCGAAATATGTAAAAATAACTCAAGAACGTATAGAAAACCCAAATTAGTAAACAAGGATTTAGACACAATTCAAATGTTGTTAATATTTAAAAACTATTTAAAAATTCTAATTGAAAAAGAAGGTAAAATGAAATGCTAAATGAAAAGCCCAAAATTATAAAAATAGGGAAAAAAAAAGAAAAAATTAAGAATATATTTTAAAAAAATATTACTTTGACAACAACAGAAACTCTCATGTCACTAAATTTCAAACATTACAAAAATGAGACACCCTAATGTACATAAATCGATTCCCGGAAATGATAGAAAAAGGTCAGCCCGAAATACAAAAAGATATAAATTTCATCTGTAAATGTGACACTGGGTGAGGAAGGGCGGCGGCCGGGGGTTGGGGCGCCAGGGAGGCGGTAGCCGAGTGTCTCGAGAGGAGATTTGCATATTTATTTTAGCGGACCGGCAACTTACAAACCAAAGTTTGCGGTTTTCTTAAGTTGTAATGAGTTTCCGGCCGTGCCGGAGCAACCCCTATTGCCGCCCGCCCCCTATCTCGAGGCACGAGGCTCTAACGCCATTCCTATCTGGGAAATCAATTGACTATTTAGTCGATTCAGAATGTAAATTTTTTTCTACGTAAGCTACATATTTTTTAATCTTAAATTTTCGAATTGCGAGTGATTTTGGCTCTAACAAACAAAATACATGTCAATAATTAAAAAGACTATAAAGAGAAAGAAAAAAGATTTGGCGTTTAATTTGTAGAACTCAATTTTAGATTTTTATATTAAATATTAAAATCAAACTGATTTTAAGAGTTTACTTTTGTATTTTATTAATAAAACACTTTTTTTTTCAAAATTTGTTCGGATTGTTATTACGTTACAGTATGGCATGACAGTTGTTTTAAAATGCCATAACAAGGCGAAACAATGTCTCAATTTATGTTTTTATATGTTTTAAAAAAATATATAAATATATATTTTTATGTTTTGTCCGCGTCCGTAATGTAATGGTCAGCACGATCGGCTACCGTTCTGGAGGTCCCGGGTTCAATTCTGAGAGGGGTCAAATAAATATGTGAGTGATTTTTACACTCTAATATTTATTCAATTTTACCCTGGGCTAGTACCTAAAGCGGAGGGCTGATCACCTTTCATCATTCTTTAACGATCAATGTAACACTGAGTTTATATTATGCAGTGCTCTATGCACTATTGGGGTGCCAAAAAGGGTTTGAATGAAATTAATGAATGATGTAAAAATAAAATACACTTGTTTCTAATAGCACAACAATAAAATACACAGCTTCACATACGGTGTCTAAAAATGTCACGGAATGAATCGAAACGTGTCACAATAGATTTTATTAAATAGTGCTGTTTACTAAATAAAACTTCAATTTAAAATAAAATATCATTAAGTAGACTTCAAAAGTCAGTGTTGGTTTTTCATATTTGATATTGAAACATATATTGAACTGAAATTAAGATATAATGTATAAAAACAGTAATTTATCATATTAAAATGTTAGTCAGGTAAGTCAGATAAAATTCGTTTGAAAGATAAATATTATTTTTTTACTATCTGAGAAAGAAATAACATTTTGGGTATGTCCATATCCAGATTAAAAATATTATTTTCAGGCCTCGAACAGTATATAAAAAAATTCGATCAGGATCTTACGTACAACTTAATAAAACGTTCTCTGCTAAATAAGAACCTTTTCAAACCAACCATAGATGCTGCCATGTACTCAAAAATTAAACATCATGTGAATTGTGATATACATATATATGAGTTCCAAAAAGATGAATAATGTGGTTGTCGATCATGGGTAGAATGGTGAATGTTACACGTGAAAAGTGATCACTTAACCCATTGATTCAACAAAAGGTCCCTGGTTTTAACTAGAAATATATTTCTTCTTATGGAAATGTTGAGATATCAGCAGTGGCGTTCACAGACAATTAATTAAGGCAGGCAGTATAGGTGGGTAGTAAGGTAAGCTGGAACTACTTACATAGTAAGGTAAGGTAGGTGCTGGTTGCGTTTCATATGTCATGCGGGTAAGTTAGGATAGGCGCTGTTTTTCTACCTACATATGTAGAATGCACGCCCCTGGTTGTCAGTATAATTAATTTCTAAATGGACAAACCCATATTTATATATATATATATATATAAATATATATATATATATATATATTTATATATATATATATATATATATATATATATATATATATATATATATATATATATATATATATATATATATATATATATATATATATATATATATATATATATATATATATATATATATATATATATATATATATATATATATATATATATATATATATATATATATATATATATATATATATATATATATATATATATATATATATATATATATATATATATATATATATATATATATATATATATATATATAGATATATATATATATATATATATATATATATATATATATATATATATATATATATATATATATATATATAATATATATATATATATATTATATATATATATATATATATATAATATATATATATATATAATATATATATATATATATATATATATATATATATATATATATATATATATATATATATATATATATATATATATATATATATATATATATATATATATATAAATATATATATATATATATATATATATATATATATATATATATATATATATATATATATATATAAATATATATATATATATATATATATATATATATATATATATATATATATATATATATATATATATATATATATATATATATATATATATATATATATAGAGAGATACATATATTTCGTTACATAGTTCGCCTCCGTAGTGTAATGGTCAGCACGCTTGGCTACCGTTCTGAAGGTCCCGGTTTCGATTCCCAAGGGGGGTAAAATAACACTGCGTTTATATGACGCAGTGCCCTATGCACCATTGGGGTGCGGATAAGGGTTTTATTATATATATATATATATATATATATGTATATATATATATATATATATATATATATATATATATATATATATATATATATATATATATATATATATATATATATATATATATATATATATATATATATATATATATATATATATATTTATATATATATATATATATATATATATATATATATGTATATATAAATATGAACAAACCCACGATAAGGACACACTTAAAATATTGTAAAAAAAAAACAAAAGAGGTTTTATTAAAGAGTGATATTTTTTTTAGGTTTTGTTCTATATTCGCTTTGTAACAATAGCACCAGCAGCTATATAAGCGAGATAAGGTGACGTCACGGGGTAGGCTTAGGAGCAATAATGGATACAATGCCCGACCATCGGAATTGCCCTAATAAACATTGACTAGAACGCTTTTATTGGCTGGCTTCCCCTATTCGAAGGCGAATATTTCCAAAATTGAATCTACGATTTTCCCGCGCTTTGTTATTGCGCCTAGCAGCCATTTTGTTTCGTAATAAGTAAACCAATAAAGACGAAACGATAATATCGCTCTAACGTATGAAAACGCAATTTGGCCTCTGCATTTTGCGACATTTCTCTTTTCATATGTGTCGGAATGTGTATTTGTTTTTCGTTGTTGCTATAATATCTTTTTTTTAAAAGATAAATTCATTTAAGTATGACTTCTTGTGAGGAAACTTGGCATGATCAAGTTTTTCAAATACTTGAAAGTGTTCAGGTTAGGAGTTAGGAATGATTGGTGGGCAGGTGTGAGATGATGTATGAGTGTGGGAAAGGCGAAGATTGTTTGCATATACAGATTGTTGTGGTGTTCTATTCTGTTTGCATACTCTCGCGAAGATGTGTCGTTATGGTCTTTGCATACAATTAACGTCTCTTTCACATTCATACGTCTTCTAATACAAACACGCCAATAATTCTGACTCCTGACATGACCACGCTCAAGAATTAGAATACCTAATCATGCCAAGTTTTTCTTGGTCTTTCTCTGCTCCTGTTACTAACTACATTCGCTTTATAAATTTGTTTAACTATCCTTACTGCAATTATTTGATTCACATGAGTAAACCTTTCACAATTTTATCGGTAATGCTTATCACAGCATTGCATTCTTTCCTTACATCACCATTAAAACATCTCACCATTGAGAACTTGAAGAATTTCGAGATCATTCAGTGTACTTTCATCCTTCTTTTATCTACTCCATGTTGCACGAACATTTCTATACATTTGGGTTGGAACCAAGACTCCATTAAGGTACTGCCAGATTAGTTTTTACTTAAAGATTTTTGACTGCTATAACTTTATTCCATGCACCATTAACTGTATTCCCAAAAATTACTTTCCCTTCTATGGCATATCATCATCAACCTTTCCGTCACTGGAAAACATACTTTCCAAATATACGAATCATCTGCAAACGTAAAAACACACACACATATGTATATATGTATATATATACATATATATATATATATATATATATATATATATATATATATATTTATATATATATATATATATATATATATATATATATATATATATATATATAAATATATATATATATTTATATATATATATATATATATATATATATATATATATATATATATATATATATATGTATATATATATATATATATATATATATATATATATATATATATATATATATATATATATATATATATATATATATATATATATATATACATATATATATATATACATATCAGAACAGAAATCGTCTGTAAGATGAATAATCCAGCGCCTGATACAATAAACAATTAAAACAATGCTTAAAATTTCCACCTATAATATATTATGAATGCTCAAAAAACTTGAAGCAATCGTGAAATCTTTGCCAAAAGATTCGTTTCTTTGACAGCACAGTGTCAGTATATCTTGTGCGGTGCAGAAAAAAGCCACGATTAATGAATTTTAAGTGGAATATATGTCGTGGCGGCCGCTAAACAATAAATCTTCCGATTGTCATCACTAGCGGGCGCTTTTTCCTTTTCGTCGTAAAACCATTGTCCGCCATTTTGGTGCCGTTGTCCGCACTATCAGTCTCGATGGTTGCAGAGACATCCAAAAAGAGGACTTGACCTCACGTATTTTTTAATTTTAGTACGTCGGTATTTCAGCCAAAACAAACACGAGTGCAAAGTGCCTTTATTGAGATTGTAAACATGATAAAAAATATAACTCCTAATTGGAGATAATCCAGATTTATTAAGAGGTATTTGGGCACACTCAAAATATTGTAAAAACAAAAACATTTATAGATTCGGGAGTCACTTTGTAATTTCCATCTAATTTTAAATTTACGATTTACTTGGTAAATACCACTTTAGTTAAATTCTATTGTTACACGTGTTTCGATGCATTCCGCATTATTTTCACAACGTGTCAAAAAAACTCAAAAATTTAAAACATAACAGATCTGATGTGCCAATAATTTTAATATGTCATCCCAGCTCAAATTTGAAATATAAAAAAAAACGTTTCCTTAATGGGTTTTTCCTTTGTGTTTTTGTGACATGAGTACAGTTATTCAAATAAATTTTTATCTTAAAATTGGCTTGAAATTACATTGCAAGGTTTACGTAATTACTTACTGTGATTGAAAATGATGCGGAATGTTTCCAAACACGTGTCACAATAGATCTTACGAAAAAGTGGTATTTACCAAATAAAATATAAATTAAAAATTCATATATATTACCACAAAGTGACTGCCAAATCTATGATTGAAATTAAGGTTATTATTTGAAAAGGAATAAAAAAAGATTATTTTTTTAAAATTTATTTTTATACAAAAATGTTAATAATATTGGTATGTAACCACTCACCGAGATTTTTATGTCTACCGGTTTCGAGACGTACCCGTCTCTTCATCACTACCACAGCATGCTAACAATACAACCTTTCACTACCATAGCACTATTTACACACTTAAAACTACAGAACTCAGTAGTTAAATAATAATATTACTAACATTTAAATATTAATAATATTGAGAATAAAGATAAAATTTGTTTTAATCTTCTTCCTTCACTCATTAGTTTATGTTGCCTAAACCACCTCAACACCTTTCATAGAAATAATAAAACACGTCACTAACCTGTCTTTGCAAACAATATTCGCCTCTTTTACATTTATGCATACCTGCCAATTACTACAATTTCTTAAGTGACCAATTTTAAGTAGGTACTAAAAAAACTTGATTATGTCAAGTTTTCAGTGGTATTTCATTGTCTCTATTTCCAATTACATGAGCCTTACTAATTTGATTTAAGGCTGAGATAAGCATCATTGATAAAATTAAGAGTGTTGGGATGGTTTGAACATGTTGAACGAATAAGTGAGGAAAGAACGGTAAAACAAATTCACAGGGTTAATTAAGGTGAAAACATGAGCAGAGAAAGACGGAAGAAAACTTGGTATCACTAAATATATCAAATACTTGACCATAACGTCGTGATCACATTAAGAGTTGGAATAATTTAATGAAGATGAGGCGAAGATTGTTTGCAAGTAAGACATAGTAGCATGGTGTTTCGCTCTCTCTGCTTACCCCTGTGGAGAATCAGAATGATGAATTAATTAGTAAAAGTACGCACATTTAAAAAAACTAAACAAAAAAAAAATAACGCGTTCAAAAAATATTTTGCAATCCTATCTAAGTACGACTACTCTGCAAATGTAGTTCCGTAAAAAAATACCATCTGAAAAAGCTCTCCCCACCATCTGCACACGTCATAATGAAGTTTCCGCCATGTCCGGATGTTAGAACCATGCAACATTTTTCGATACGGAACGTGACGTCATATACGAATTGCCGCCAATTTTGATTTCGTGCACTTCCTGTGACACTATTTTTACGGATGATGAATCCTGAAAATTTTATAGAATATAACGTCAACAGAGATGAAAAATCGTAGATTTGAACATTTATGAAGTACTTGGTATGTTGTCAAAGTACTTTACTATAATTTTTTTATTTCTGACCCATATTCGTAAACGATGGTGCATAAGACACTTATGGACACAGTGTAATCTAAATACATCGTTAATTAAGTGGGAAAGTGATCAGTCCTGCACTTCATATACCGGTCCAGAATGATGTTAATGAATTTTATGGTAAAGAATCACTCATATTTATATGGAAAAAAATCTGACCCTTAATACGGTGGGCAAACGCTTTATCCACTACACTGTGAAAGCTGAGCTATAAAGAACGATAAAAAATTGAATGCAATCAAATGCGATCCTTCAGACGAATGTGCGCCAAAACGATGTATGGTGGATGTTAAAATGGTAAAATAAAAATAAAATGCAAGGCCGAGTTAAGCGTTAAATATAAAATTTATAATGGTTTGGACATGTGGAACAAATGAGTAAGAAAATAACAATTAATCAAATTTACTATATGAATTTAGTTGGTTATATGAAGAGAAGAAGACCGAAGAAAGCTTGTCATTTTCAACCATTTCACATACTTGAAAGTGGTCAGACCAGAAAAAATCGGCGTGTATGTATGAGGAGATGTATGAAAGTGGAAGAAACGAAGATTGTTTGCAAGGACAAAGTGGTTTGGTGTTCTATTCTCTCTGCCTACCCCTGTAGAATCGTCATGATATATTTATATCAGTTACTACAATCATTTGTACAATAATATATTTATTAGTAAATAAAGTATTTAAATTAAATTTCACTTCTTTCACATTTTTTAAAATCTTTCTCATTTTTAAATAACGTAATGATCCTGAATGCATCGAAACACGTGTCAAAAATTGATTTTTAGAATAAGTGGTATTTACCAAGTTAAATTAAAATTAAAATTTTATATCTACATATGAGTCACCCACTTTCAAAATCCGCCAGATCCAATTTTATAAGATTTTAAAATAAATACTCTATCAGAATGCCAATTGTGGGTTTTATTGTTTAAAATATTCATATAAATGAAAAATACTGCTAAAAATGATTTAAAATCAGCGTTGTTTTTCAAATTCCACTATTTTCATGGAACTTGCCTTGTGACCCATATCGGCCAATCAGGGAGCGGGGATAGCTCAAAAATTAAGATGACGTCATTATCGGCTTGTGTCTCGTGTGTGTTTTTTTTAAATACTAAAAAAAAATTGAAATTCTTTATTTCATAATATTTTATCTAATGATACACAAATCTTTAAAACATAAATGTTACCCGGAGAATATAACATTTTTGGAAAATCAACTTACATGGATCTGGCAGATTTTGAAAGTAGGCAACACGTATAACATCTGAAATGAGGATGGATAATATAACAAAGTGACTGCCAAATCAATCAATGAAATTGATTTATGTTTAGGTAACTCTGAAACTAATACTGATATACGTATATCGCATATCTATACGTGTTCATATCTACAATACAGGTCGAACTAGGATATATTGTACAAAGCATCCCTTACCGTAATATTAATTGGGCGGTTTATTAGCTAAGCGAACGGGAGAAGATAGTTTTATTGGCATCCGCTTGGACTCAAATGCAAAGCAAACATTTGGATTGGAAGAACGTGATCCGAAGTTTGGCTGGCGGCTTATGTGAAGCCAGCTATGAAATCAAACGTGGAAATGCATTAAGTAATTGAAACTACTTCCTGCCTTCCGTAAAACGCATATAGTGTAAATGTGCACAGATCCCTTCAGGATTACATAATTTTGATGGATTCTCACTTGAACATATCTTCAACCCGTAAAAACGCATTTTACTCACACTTTTCATAACGCTCTGGCTATTATAGTTGACTCTTCTAACACTTATCCGCACCCAATGGTGCATAGGGCACTGCATCATATAAACGCAGTGTTATCTAGATCGTCAACACATAAAGGTAAGGTGATCAGCCCTCTACTTCAGGTGCCAGTTCAGGGTAATATTAAATAAATATTAGAGTGAAAAAAATCACTTATATTTATTAGACCCCCCCCTGGGAATCGAACCCGGGACCTCCAGAATGGTAGCCGAGCGTGCTAAAAATGGTCAGCCGTAGTCCTCCGTAGTGTAATGACACTACGGTTGTGGACTAAAATTAAAATTGAAAGTTGTATAATTTTGACTTTATATACTTACATGGTACATTTTATCCGCCTCCATAGTGTAATGGTCAGCAAGCTCTGCTACCGCACAGTAGATCCCGGGTTCAATTTTCAGAGGGGGTTAAATAAATATAAGTGATTTTTACTATCCAATATTTATTCAAAATATAATATTACCCTGGACTGGTATCTGAAGCGGAGGGCTGATTACTTTTCCTACATATTATATGTTATCGATCGAGATGTTTATATGATGCAGTTCTCTATGCACCATTGGAGTGCGGATAAAGGTTTAAAGAAGAAAGAAAAACATTTGGTACATATTTAGTTTGATCTCAATAAAGATAAAGAAATATGTAAAAATCTGGCTTTTACAGGGCCTATTACCTATCATAGACTGGTTTAAGTAATCACTTTATACGAGTGAAACATTTACGTTTAGAACATAATTTTCAACAATGTAAATAAGACAAGTTTTGAAGCAAAATATTAAGCAAAGACATCATAAAAAGGAAGAAAATGAAATAATATTTATCTTCAGGTGTTTACTAAAAATAAAACATGTCAACATTTTTGTTAGAATGAAAATTAATTGTTTAAGTGGTAAACTTGGAACACAGTTAAAGCAACTCCAAGAAACAGTATAATAATATTAAAAAAACAAGTTTGAACATTATACGACAAATTTTATGTCTTATGAAAAAAGCTAAGAGTATTCATAAAAAAACCAATGTAAATAAATAGTATTTTCAACAAAAAAAAGTATTCATACTAAGAAAAATATTTTCATCTACTTTTTGGTGGTAGAATCCATTTTCAGATACAGAATAAAGACTTCAAGAGGCCATTCTAAAAAAATAAATAAAATGGTATAGAATCGTAAGAAAAATAATGAATAATATAAAATTGGTATATAACCATATCAAGTCACTTCCGGTACGTGGAGTATTGTTGATTGATATCAAAGTTGTGCAACAAACTAGTAAAAAGTATAAAAATCCTCTAGAACACAGCTATGATACTCGCTTCACATACAACAAAGAGTTGATGGTCTCAAGAGGGAACAATAAATATAGGAGAAGGAAACTTCAACACATAGTTCTGAGCATTTTAATTTGTTTCCGGCGGGGGTGAGGGTAAACAAAAGAAATTGGTAAATAAACAATAATTAATACTGTAAAAAAATTTTAAACTTTTAATTTCGATTTTTAATTTTTCCTTCATTTAAGTGTGTGCATATCGCTCACTCCTATCAACAACGTCATATATCAAAAATCGTCAATTTCCAGTTATTCATGTTTTCGGAAAATGCACTATTTCCCAGAAAAAGTGGCATATTTTAAGCTGAATATTTACCTGCTGAAGCGGGTTGATATTAAGGTAAATTCAAACTAATTTAAGCTAAATATTAAGCTATTTCCACCCTGTAGGGCTGAAACTGTTGTTTTTGCATTTAAAATAAAAGGTTTTTTTTTTAAATATACTAAATATTTTCCAAATTGAGTAAAAACATTCAGGTTTTACCTAAAAAGATCTGTTGGACAGTTAAAGTTCAAAAAGTGGCTTGATATTTTTTTAAATACATTTTATTATATTCTTAAACATTAAAAACGATCTCCTGTAAAATCAAGTTTTTTGATGTTTTATAACGTTGTTGAAAGGAGCGATAGATATGTTAAAAGAATTTTACATACAAGACACATAAGTGGATCTCTGCAAAAAAAGCTTTCTTATGTACATTCATTTATAAATATTCAAAATTTAAAAAACAACGTAAAAATAACGTAAAAGTCAGAGGATATACGTACATATATATATATACATATACTCGTATGTTATGGGATCAGTTTTAAATTGCCTTCGCTCTTTTTTGTCGCCAACCTTTCAAAACTAAGCGTAAAACTTTTGACAAATAGATAAATATTTCCTTTACCCGCGCAGGCCTAGTGGGGTGAAAAGAAAATAATATTTCCGTATTGTCGTCGGCTTTGCATACAGAATCGGAAAAAAATAGGTCAGCGGTGGAAAAATTGCATATATTGTCGAATTCGGATTTGCGTAACTTTTGAAGGAATATTTTTACTTCTAATGTTTTATTTATTAACTGTCGCGCCATAACTTAATATCGTAGTCTACATTAAAACCGTTATGTTATTTTAAAGTTTAAAAGCCCAGTGGTCCCATGAAGGACCGCGGATAAGCATCATATGATATTTTACTTTTACGGTTCCATACGTGACCAATAATTATAGTACATGTATATCATAAATATTTTATATTATATGAAGTTTCAAAGCATGCAGGCTTCATTTAAAGGTTTGAAATTAGTAAATACTTCAATTGATAGTTGGAGTTTAAAAATAGGATCCGTTTAACGTAAAGTGATAATTAAAGTAGTGGAATATAAAAAAAACATTGAATTTTAAAGTAGTTTCTTTTGCTTCGAGCTGTGTCAGTCTACATTAGCATAACATTCTTCCTACTTTGTGTGACCTCTAGGGTGGTGACACTGGCTACCCCTAAATATATTCATAAGAGACAATATTTATGGATCGGTTATCGCTCGCCCAGACGGATACTTTATTCCTGGGAAAATGGGAAATATAGGCGGTAAAAGGCTTTGTTCGATTCGAAACGGATGCGGTTTACGTTAGATTCCTTGTTTGATTAACGTGTCTGCAGTGTTTTTGATGCTCTGGATTTATGAACCCATTGTTATTGAAAGTCCACTTCATTTTCAACGTTTTCAAAATGGAGTCTCAAATCTGGACTTTTGTTAGTAAAGGGAAAAATGCATTTTTAATCGGACTTGCTGCTCGTGATATTTTCGTTGGTTTTTTACGCATGCATAGATGGATTCAGCTCCATCATTTTTAAAGCTTTCAGGATTTTTTTCAAATTTATCGTTTCTCGTTAAGTCAACACATCATATAAACATTTTTAAAATATTTGGATTTCAAATTTGACTACTAATATCAATGATCAGAGCATTTTACTATTAATATTTTTTATGTTTATTCTGAACCTTGAAGTGAAAAAGTGCAATAAAAATGCAATTATATTAAACGACAAAAAAACTTAAATGATTAATAGATTTATATTATCCACTGACACTTCGTGATGGAGTTGCATTTTTAATATATTATTAGATTAAAACCAATATTTTTAACTTTTCCACTTTTTTTTTATTTGACCAGCAACCGGGTTTCGTCGTTACCGACGTCATCAGTCTGATGATGTCGGTAACGACGAAACCCGGTCGCTGGTCAAATAAAAAAAAAGTGGAAAAGCTAAAAATATTTGTTTTTATCTAATAATATATTATAAATGATTAATGTAAAAAAAAAACACATTAAATTAACAAATTTATAAATAAATTTTTTACTTGGTATTCAGTAATAAATACCAATATTTTAATGCACTGTAACTTGAGTTTTGATGCATTTCGTCATTCGTCATCATTTTCACCCCTTTTGTATATATATATATATATATATATATATATATATATATATATATATATATATATATATATATATATATATATATATATATATATATATATATATATATATATATATATATATATATATATATATATATATATATATATATATATATATATATATATATATATATATATATATATATATATATATATATATATATATATATATATATATATATATATATATATATATATATATATATATATATATATATATATATATATATATATATATATATATATATATATATATATATATATATATATATATATATATATATATATATATATATATATATATATATATATATATATATATATATATATATATATATATATATATATATATATATATATATATATATATATATATATATATATATATATATATATATATATATTTATATATATTTTTTTGTTAAAAATAGGAAACAGCTCCTACTCACTTCAACGCCTTAAGGACACATCTCTAAAATTTAGACCTAGCTTCACACACGTCGAAGCTCGTGTCACTATAGATTTAAGAAAATAGTGGTATTTACCAAATAATTTAATAAAAGTAAAAATAAATAAAAAGCTCATATTATTTTTTGACATCTCATCAAAGATGAAGAAGAATATTAGAGTCTGAGTTTGAGTCTGAGTCTGAGTCATAGGCTGGTTTAAGTGGTCACTTTACACACGTGTAACGTTCACCAATTCTACCCATTATTGTCAACCACACTACTCAAATTCTTAGAAGTTCTATATATATGATCCAATTTTAAAACATTGTTCTTGAATCACAAGAATTTCACTAGAGACATCTATTGGTGAGATGAAAATAAGCTTTTTATTGAGCCGAAATTCTTTTATTAGTATGTGAACCTATGATGGTCTATGATTGTCATCAGCCCCATAAATACCCAGACTTCCATATTCTTCTTCATCTTTGATGAGATATCAAAAAATAATATGAAAAATACTCCTATCATTGGACATAGTCCAGATTTGTGAACAAGTATTCGGACACACTCAAAATGTTGTAAATAAATACCTGTTAATTTTTTCTTCTAATTTCTATCCACACTCGATGGTACAGAGTCAAATAGTTATATTATCTGACTCCTGCACACAATGCTATAACTCATCATGAACAATTACATTTAGGTAACTAAATAATTTCCGAGCGATGGTACCTATAGTAATATTTCTTCCCATGTATTGGAGTCGTGCCAACTTCATGTTTCAACTACTTTACCTACAAGGCGTGCGCCGTGTTAATATTTCAAACTGGATCCACTGAAATTTTCAGATAGGAGCACCGGATTATGAAAGAAAAATTTAATTAAATATTTCAGGTGAATTTTGTATCAAAACGCGAACGCGGATCGCGTCCGAAGATAAGCGTAATTAGTTTTTCACGAATACTCGAGCTTTAATTGAATATTATTCTAAGGAAGGCCTCCCACTGAAAGCTGGAAGGATTTTAACAACCTGATAAGGGATGGTTTTAATGTGTCAAAATATTTACACGCACAAAAAATTGGGTGTCTTTTTGGAATGGTCTATGCACCATTAGACACGTATCGTGGAATTAAAAACAAAATAAAATATTAAGCAAAATAAAGTAAACTTTTTAAAATAAAACTCAAACTTTGTTTTACACCAATTTGATTATGGGTATTTTTTTCAACCGGTTTTGACAAGCACCTTGTCATCTTCAGGGATGAATATGATTAGTACTAAAACATTCTGAGAAAGATATACATCCTGTGATGCTAAGATTTCTTTCATTTTGTTCATGGATCAATAAATAAATATATTCAAATAAGAAACATCTCTTATTTGAATAAATTTATTTAAATATATTTTTATTAAAACCCCTCTTCACTCTTCTACGTCCCAAGGATAAAACTCAAAAAAATTGGACTTTGTTTAATGTACGGTATTTGAAAATGATGCGGAATGCATCAAAATACGTTTCACAATAGATTTTAAGAAAAAATGGTATTTTACATGTAAAAAATCACATTTCAAATATAAGTTTAATGTTATTATTATGAGATTTTTTTTTATTCACATTATTTGTGAACAAAGATACACACTGACAATATTGTGAACAAAAAATAAAAATAAAAATAAATAAAAACCCTTATCCACACCAAATGGTGCATAGGGCACTGCTTCATATAAACGCAGTGTTATCTTGATCGTTTACAGATAAAGGAAAGGTGATCAGCCCTCCGCTTCAGGTACCAGTCCAGGGTAATATTAAATAAATATTACAGTGAAAAAATCACTAATATTTATTTTACCCCCCCTGTAAATCGAGCCTAGGACCTCCAGAACGGTAGCCGAGCGTGCTGACCATAACACTACGGAGGCGGATAGAAACTAAGTGAACAAAAACTAAAACAAACTAATCTGAACAAACAATAAGTGGTGAATATATAAGTTGGATAAAAATTGATTTTTTAATCGGGCGTCTGTAAAAAAAAACATGAAAATATTCATATTTATTTATTTAATGAAGGTCTCTGCTATTAAAAAAATAAATAAACTAACTAAATTGAACTAAAGATAATGCCGACGATGTAGTTAACTTACAAGCTGAATCATTTCAATTGATATAAAAATAAAAACTTGTCCAGTGTGGATGTCATTTAAAAAAAATGTTATAAATATGCGCACATACACAAATAAATGTAAAAAAAACGTAGATTTTTAAATTCGTAAACATAATTGATCTAAATTTTTAGCAGAGATCCACCAAGCCACCTTATGTATCTTATTTTTTGACATCTCGTCAAAGATGAAGAAGAATATGGAAGTCTGGGCATTTACGCGACTTACGAGTGTCATAGGCTGGTTAAAGTGAAGCTCCTGTCACTATAGATTAAAGAAAATAGTGGTATTTACCAAGTAATTGAAAAAAATAAAAAGCTCAAATTATTTTTGACCTCTCATCAAAGATGAAGAAGAATAAAGGAGTCTAAGTTTGAGTCTGAGTCTAAGTCAAAGGCTGGTTTAAATGATCACTTTACACACGTCTAACATTCACCAATTCTTCCCATTATTGAAAACCATACTACTCAAATTATTGAAAGTTTTATAAAAGTATATGAACAAATTTTGAAACATTAAACTTGAATCAATAGAACTTCACTAGAGACATCTATTGGTGAGATAAAAATGTACCATATTGTAGTTCTTTTTCATGGGTAGAACGGTGTATATTACGTGTACACAGACCATTTAAACCAGCCTTCGATAGATCATATGACCTATATTTGCCCAGATTTTCATATCTAGGTTGCGATATCTATAAAAATATTAATAATGAAACTTAAAAAATTGAAAAAAAAATCGCGATAAAATTCACAGAATTCCACATATTATATTTATATTGATGGTGTGAGAAGAAAGATGGTGTATATTTTTCTTAACAATAAAGACCGTCCAAAGTATTGGAACGATCCATTAAGTAAAAATACAATCGTATAAATTCATTGATAACCGACCGAGATTTCACGAAGGGTGAATTTACTATACACATATTCATCATTTTATTCTTTTATATTCGGATACAAAGACACCAAAATGGACTATATCGATACATTTTTTGAGTATATCATTTTAAGCAGTATAAAAATAAATAAAATGCTCAATAAAAACCTTCCCCCTAACTTACCCCTCTCCTTATTTATAGAACAGTTAATAATTATGTTTTAGTGTACATTTAGACCTGAAGATGGAAGCTTAACTTCCGAAACAAGTCGTCATGAAATAAACTCAAGTGGTAAAAAACAAGTGATTTCTTTAATAATACAATAAAAAACCTTATAATTCTCTATCACATTTTTTCCATTCCAACCAATGGTGCAAAGGGCACTGCATCAAATAGACCCACTGTTATCTTGATCATTATTCACATGAAAGGTGATCACTCATGGACTTTAGGTATCATTCCAGAGTAATATTAAATAAATATAACCTTACCTCAGTCTAACCAGCCAACCAGTGGTGCATAGAGCTCTGCGTTGTATTGTCACAGTGTTATCTTGATCGTTTTTAGCATGAGGGCTAAGTGATCACTCCTGAGGTTCAGGGATCAGTCCAGGATAATATTAAAATAATATTTATGTATAAAACATGAACGTGAAAAAGGCGAAGATTGTTTGCATAGACAGATTAGTATGGCGTTGTATTCTCTCCATATACCTCTACCAAAAAACGGCTTTATGGTTAGTCTGTTTAGAAATATAAAAAATATTGAGATGTAAAACAGTTTTTTTTGTATAAATATTCATTTAATTTTTCTTGTTAAATAAAATGTATCATTGGCCTGTATTTAGAAGCATTCAAAATAAAAGGTTTTCGATAATGTTATTAAATGTATCGAAACACGTGTCACAATAGATTGACCTAGTAAAATTTAAATAAAAAAAAAAATAGATTCTGCCGCAAAGTGACTGCCGAATCAATTAATGGAGTTAAAACGTTTCGTTAGGCTCATTTATTATTTACAAGATTCAACCCGGAGAAGACCGAAGGCCTTAAATTAGATTCGGGTATAGGAGAGAGCTTTCAATGCCACACACATATTTCCTAAATAAACACCTAACCCTAAAATTATGCTTGGATTAAAAGCGTAGTACTTCAACTTTATACTTAATCGTTCATCCTTAAAATAAAGCATCACGATATATAACTACCGTAGAATTTCCCATGAAAATGGGATGAGACAGTGTGTTTTAGCAAATAAAAACCTATCAGCAAAAGCTTAACTGGGAGTTCACAAGTAGGAGTAAGGAGTTGGCAAAAGAAGGAATAAAGTGAGAGTGAATGCAGTCGAAATGTGACCCCTCAGACGATTGTGCAGCAAAACTATGTATGATATATGTTCGAACGGTGAAATAAGGAAAAAATGCAAGGCTGAGATAAGCATTATCGATAATATTAAGAAAGATGTGTTGAGAATGTTTGGACATGTGGAAAAAATGAGTGAGGAAATAATGAATTGGAAAGAAGTGCAGAGGAAGACCGAGCATGATCAGCTGTGAATGGGAGTCATGAATGTGGAAGAAGCGAGGAATGCTTGCAAATACGAAGCGGTGTGGCTTTCTATTCATTCTGCCTACCTTTGCGGGGAAGCGTTAGCTGGTTAGATTGTATGTGAATTCTGACTTCGAATAATTGAATGAGAATAAACAAAACACATTGCCACTTTTTTGAGATGATACGTAGGCATTATTTTACACACTACAAGTTTTGAAAACTACAGATGTTTTCATCAACAAGAGAATATACTTGTTTTTTCAGTATTTCAAACAAACATTTTAACAAGACGTAGTTATAATATTTAAAAAAAAACTGAAAAAAGTGGTCTTACACTTAAAGTGTTTTATTTTCGTACTTACATGATAATTTTTTTCACAAATTTAATACCAAATCAATCAAAAATACAATGTTAATTTACAGAAAAATTCGTGATAAAATTATATTTATCGCTGTTTTATATATTTGTACATATTAGTTTATCATCCACTGTCAATCGATAAAAGTATGTTTACGTTGGCAAGCCTTCAGTTTGACATTTCCATGAATAGAAATTTGAACACGTCAATTATTAATTTCAAAGAAAAATACATAGAACTTTTGAAAACTTCAGTAATTGATTTCAACTTTATTTTTCCGAAAAATCAAATACATCCTCTTTTAAAGAAATTTTTCGCATAGCCTCCTTTTTGCAGGGTTTCTTGCAGATTGTAAAGAAAAGGGAAGGTAGACTTCAAAAATATTCACAAATACCCAGACCAATTGATAAAAAAACACTATTTTATTTTATTTTGCGATTGGTGGGAATCGAACCCAAGAGGCATGTTTCTCAGTCAATCAATTATACCACGATGCCTGCCAGTGCCTAAAAAATTTGTGGTATATTTATTATGATCAGTTTTTTTATTGATATATTTATTTTTTTATTTTTTTAACATTTGTTATTTAAAAACATACATATAAATTCATATACAGTATACATTAATTAAAACATTTATAAACATAATGAACAAACCTTTTTTGCAGAGACCCACCAAGTCTTGTGTGTCTTTTCGGTGGAGGTCTTTTTAAATACTTTTTTTTGTTTTGTTTTCTTATTTTTTTTATTCTATTTTAACCTAATAAACACACAAAATAAAGAATAATATAATAGTCAAGTTATTTACTGGACTTATTTACGACCTACCATAAGCCGATTTCGTTGATAACTTATTACAGTCTGTAATATTCAACATTCTACCCATGTCTGATAACTACTATATAACATAATATGACATGATAAAAAAAAAATACAGTCTATTCTACAGTATGGGATTATTGGTTAGGTTGCTCAAAATAAATTTTGAAAATAATGCTAAAAGCTCGCAGACGGACTCTCAGGGATAAATATTTAACATATAACAACTTATGATAGTCAAATAACGATATAACAATTTTAACGTATGCATTTATGAATAACTCTCACATTATACAAGAAAATACCTCTCAGCAAAACACACAAATCACAATAAACATCCTTTATGGTAACGTTCATAGAATTGCAAATTCCAAAACCAAAAACACATCAAACAAAACTTATTAACCCTTTTTTGCTGTTTTTTTCACTATTAAATAAATTTTTACCACCTGCTTAAATTTTCCGTATATAAACAATTTTCTTTCAACATTTTGAGTGTATCCAAATACTTGTTCAGATATCTGGATTATCTCCAATTATAGGAGTATTTTTCATATATATGTATATTTTGATATCTCATCAAAGTGAAGTTCTAATGATTCAAGAAAAATGTTTGAAAATTGGTTAATATATATAGAACTTCCAAGAATTTGAGTAGTGTGGTTGTCAATAATGGGTAGAATTGGTGAATGTGACACGTGTAAACTGATCACTTAAACCAGCCTATGACAGTCGTCAGCCCCATAAATGCCAAGACTTCCATGTATTTCTTCATCTTTGATGAGATGTCAAAAATTAATAATTATCTTTCATTTCATTTCGTAAGCAAATATTGTAAAATATGCCATCGGCACGGGAAAACTCGGCGAGGGTACATATTAATTGTTATTTGTTATTTAAAATTGTACATATGATGGAATAAATATAAATTAATAAACTTACGATACCAAATGTAATTAATTTATTTATCCGAATTTAACAAAAAGGTATGATTAAAATGATAACATTGACGTAAAACGTAGATAGAACACATTTATGAGTGCATGAGTAAATAATAGTGGTTAGAGTAGCCAAGTTTAAAACCCGTTCAAATATTCATATGTGACGCCTACCCTTATAATAGGGATGGAGCTTTTTGTTTGTTCCCCTACTTTAATCACCAGCTCTTGTGCTTCAACTCATATACCCATACGCATTAGGAATAAAGGAATAAAGTCATAACTACATACATCATTTATATTTTATATAGAAGACCTATTACCATATGCATATTACTATTATTTCCTTTCTTCTTGTTTAAGATGGGTTTTGAACTTATTATTTAAACTGCTTATTATGAACAAGGTTTTTAAATCATTAAGTAATAATAATAAAAATAATAAATTTGGATAACTTATAAAGCGCCATTTTCGTAAAAAAATACCTCAAGGGCGCTTCACTGTGAATGAATTGGGGAAAATATTATGGTGGAAATGATTTAGCAAACAAATGTGTTTTTAGTCTTTTTCTAAAGATCATCTCACTCTCACAATTTCTAACCATTGGTGGAAGAGCATTCCACGCCGTCGATCCTGCAACAGCAAAAGCACGCTCGCCAAATTTAGTGCGTTGGTTGCGAGCTGGTAAGATCACTTTGCCCATTGCAGATGTTGTAGCCGATCGAAGCGTGAGACGTCTATCAACCAATTCATCTGGAATACACAGCTCCTTAAGATGCTCTGGAGCCATATTGCGTATTGATTTATACATGAGTAGGCAGAGTTTATACTCAACCCTTTCGGGAAAGCGTAACCAGTGGAGATTGTGAAGTAAGTGTATTATAGTTAATTTTAATCAAAAAAATCCTGAATGTTATTCGCAGATACATTGTGGCACATTTTATAAACTTTATTTAAAAAAAAAACTCTGAAAGGTAATTTACTATAACCTAACAATGAGTATTTCAATGTTTTAGAATTACTACATAAACCCTGATGATGACAAGGTTCTTGTTGAGACCGGTTGAAAAAAAGGTCTACCAATAAATAGTAGTTAAAAACAAAGTTGTTTTATTTTATACAGTTTAAAAAACATTTTTTTTCAACATCTCAACAAAGATGAAGAAAAAAATGGAAGTCTGGGCTTACGACAGTCATAGGCTGGTTTAAGTTAACACTTTACATACGTGTTCACCGATTTTACCCATGATTGACAACCACTCTACTCAAATTCTCAATAGTATGATAAAAATGATTGACAACCACTTTTCCCTAATTCTTAAGGAGGCAAAGAGGATGGAACTCCACGATTTTTTGTCCAGACATACACTCTTCGGTTCCTTTCACATCCAGACATCTAGTCATAAATGATCTCTGATTTCTCAGACATTTGACACCACCAGATTTTAGTTTTTGATTGATCTGAACGTTCCAAGTTTTTTTGGCCGTCCTCGTTCTGTTGTCCCACTCACATTCGCCACATATAACTGTCTTAGTCTTTCTCTAGTTATCAATTCGTTCCACATGTCCTTGCCACCTTAAAAAAATATTCTTAATGTTTTCAATCATCCCTTATTCAGCCACACGTTCCTTTCTAATGTCTTCTTTTTAATCCTATCATACAATGATTTTCCACACATTCGTCTGAGGGAGTGCGTTTCAACAGCAAGCATTTACTCTGCTTATATTCTGGTAATTAGATACTCGATTGTTTTATATATATTTATATATATATATATATATATATATATATATATATATATATATATATATATATATATATATATATATAAATATTTATGTGTATATATATATTTATATATTTTTATATATATATATATATATATATATATATAATATATATATATATATATATTTATATATTACGTCTCAACATAAAGAATAAGTCTAAAACTATTTGAATAGAATATGGTTTATAACACTGAAACAAATAACATATATTAACATAGCAAAAGAAAAAAAGAACAGTTATAATAATTTGATGTAATATAATATTTCTTATTCTCATAATGTGAGATGTTGAATTCCGTATGTGGGAGGTTTCTTCATACAAGTACGAGTGTGTTTCCCTTGAAAATTCCGCGCGGAAAGGATATGAAAGTTGTTCATTTTGTATGCAAAATGTAATTTCAAACGAATATGTTTCATGAGTTGTCTCTTTGTCACGTAGTTCACTATGCTCTCTGGAATTCAATCTCTATTCTCTACGTCTAAAAATTAAAAGTTTTGTTTATCTTAAAAGTTGAACAAAACTTAATATCACATTCACGTAATTTTCATGTAATTTTCTTTTACAGAATATACTATATGAACATTCTTGAGCTATTGTTAGATTTAAGTTTTTTTTTTACTATCATAATTTAGTTGTCTATGTAAAATATAGCCTTTTGCATTTTAAGACGTACGTTTATAACTATTATAGAAGGAAAATACAAGTTATTTCTGTAGCATATTTCTTGTTTAAAAGTAAACGACCTTTAATACGATCAAATAAACGACTTTCTGCACAATTTCCTTACAATTTGACCGCATTTCCCATGCATTAAATCCGCGTTCATCCTTTCTCTGCCAATTCTAACTTTTGTTGGCATTCATTCCTTACAGACCGCTTAGAAACCAATATACTTTGAAGCAATTGAAATTCGATGACCCCTCATTTTTTTACGATGGATTTTTATTTTTCCTAAAATTATAAATCCATTTAAATCATTATTCATTCAACGTTCTTTTGACCAAAAGAGGTATTTGTTAGATTTGGTTTGTTCATATGTTTCTGTGTATAGGATCTTAAAGTTCTATGTACGTTACTATAAATTGTGATTTGCGAGCTGTGCTGGGAGGTGTTTTTTACTTATGTGAGAGAAATTCATAAAAGCATATGTATGGATAATTTTAGCATATACAGTGGTGGTCAAATGTATAAGGCACCCCTACTGAATTGATCTATGTCTTTAATTATGAATCGTATTGTCATGGATGGCCTACGAAAGTAAGGGGCGTGGTTTATTAAAAAACACTCTTTTTACTAATTTTAAGGGTCACTTTTATATGTGAAACATTGCTCTTCAGTTATTTTAATCAGTAAAAAGTGCATTTTTCTGTAATTTACATTAAAAACTTCATTATTTTATATTAAAATGCTAAAAAACGTTATTTAAGTGAAACTCAGCAGTCTCAAATAATTTTATTGAATTCAAAAGGGTTGACCCAATAAAAAATTGCTTAAAAAGTTCAATGCTCCCAGTGTGCGGTCCAAATATTTTGTTTAAATAATTTGTGTGTATATGTATATAAATTTTAAAACGACATTTCCTAATGTAGAGTTGTTACTTCATAACGTGTATTATTTTTCTTTATTTATACTGCTTTGTTAAAAATTAATTGAGTTGAAACAACAAAGGGAAGAAGTAAAAGATAATTTAGTTACTAGCCTGCAAGAAAAATCTCGTCAGTGTTAAATAAACCTTTGTTCTTCGTCTGGGAAATATACGGACGGCCAAGTAACGTGCTGAATCGTTATTACAAAAAAAAACTTTAGCATTTCCTCAGACCCGAAAGCCTTTATATCTTAACGTTTCCC